>NW_026055002.1:0-22922 GCF_022478755.1 Daldinia loculata
AATTTGCTTATTTCAATTGGGGTATCCGGTACATTGAGCAAGTGTCTATATCTGAACCGTGCCACAAATGAACAGGTGCTGCGTTAACGGTAGCCCTTCGGGAGCCTATGTATACCTATACATACTGAACATATACTTTATTCTAGATGTCTCATCTAGAATTCTGACACAAGGGTAAAGGGGACGAATGAAATTAATCATATGTAGGATCCCGGGCTGCAAAGGCAGTAAACTGCTATCTTCATTTTAATGGCTTCTTATCTCTACCGTTCATACCAATCATATTACATAGAGATTCAATGGTGCCAAGTCACTTATCGCCACCTTTTACTATTGGAGGCTGAATGTCACACAGCATCAATAACCCAGCGCGAAACTGAATTTTCTCGTCCTCTCGTGTGGTAGAAAACAAACGCCCAAGAAAAGTTCACGGACGTTCGAGTTGATTCCACCCGGTCATCCTTTGCTTAGTTTAATCTTACGTCTAAGGTATCTAGTTTTCTGGAATAATAATCCGCTAAGTTATATTGAGCCGCAGGAGCCCTCTCGGTATCATCAAAATTCACGTGTAGCTCACTTAGCAAGATTTCCCCCCAGCTAAATCTACGACGTTCCCCGAACCCCGCCACAAGATTTACCTACTATGACTATAATAACTACCACAGGAGAGGATATCCGTGGGAATAGGTCCGCCTCGGTTCTGGAGGAGGTCCAAGATGTTCAACCCATTCATACGCCCCTGAATGATTTATACAAGGATACCAACAGCATCCGGCTGGGTGATAACTCCGAAGCTTTTGACGATGAATATGACTCTGATTGTCGAATGATTTCTATTTCAGATGACGACGACGACGACGACGACGACGACGACGACAAGTTATCCGACAACTGGCTTCAGGCTAGATTGACGAGACTGCTAAACTCTGCTAAGGGGGTAGCATCGAAGCCCGTGGTTAACTTTGTGGAGAAGTAGTACGTCTACATCGATGCATCTGAAGCTCAACTAAGCAGCTATAGTGCTAATTTTATCATAGCCTAAAAGGCACCAAGTTGATCTTCGTAGTAGGCCAAACGGGGACTGGGAAATCAACCATACTACAAGAACTAACTGGCTTGGATCTGAGTATTGGGTATACATTGAAATCAGGTACGTGCTACGAGGCCTCATAGACGAACATTAGGTTACTAACTTAACATTATAGGTACTCAAAAGTACGAAATCTGTCCCGCTTTCATTGACGGGAAACAATATCTCTTTGTAGACACGGCTGGATTTGGCGCTGCAGATATGGACGACATGGCAAACTATTATAATATAATCAGCTGCTTGAAAGCTCTTGGCCCTTTCGTCACAGTTGCTGGTCTTCTTTTTGTCTACGGCAAAATGCAAAATCGACTTCGCAAAGAGGACCTCAAAACCATCAAATGGGTTCAGTGCTTCTGCGGCCCAAAGTTCTTCCGAAATATTGTCTTCGTCACGAACCACTGGGATAGTTGGTCCCCAAAAGACTTTGTGAAGAATTGGACGACAGTCCCAGAACTGCTTAGTCAAGAAGATATAAGCCGGATCCTGAATCCGCCAGGAGGCTATCGTGGAGGCTCGGTGTACCATCACGGCTTTCCAGGAGGTAAAGGATCCGTTGACGGTTACGACCGTATGCTAGACCTTGAGGACCACAAATCCCAAAGAAGCGACGAACTCCGAAACCTTATCAAACAACACTACGCGAAAGCAACGGGTATAAAACTGCAAGTTGCTCGCGAGATCGAAAGTGGCGTTCCCATAGCGGAAACAGAAGCAGCCAAAGTGTTGAATGCAGACATAGTCACCTCTAAAATCCACATCAAAAATGGTCGCGCTCTCATCACGGTCAAGTCCGATGCCCCCCAAACATCAAGTCCCATTAGAGAAGCCCTACCAACACCATCTACCTCACAGTTCCAAGTGCAATCCCAACGATCGACTGGGCCTGAGCTAAGCACATCCGACTTGTGTTCAACGGTTCAAGTAGCGAGACCTCGCAAAATTCAGCCTTTTATCCCAAAACCTCTCACCTTAATAGCCCCCCCACCTATAAAGGATACAGAGGATATAGAGGAAAGAGAAAGTACGGAGGATACCGGGTCATCACTCCCTAAAAGTTGGTGGCAGACAGTCATTGAATGGACGAAGCTGGCCTTGAAAATAGCCGACTTTTTCAAGAGTAGTCGCAACAATAAGCCCAAAGGCCAGAAAGATAAGACTTCATAAATTTATGGACAAACTGCCTTGAAGCCCTTCGACACCCATGAGTATTACTGTTTAATTAGCCATCGTCTAATTAATAGCAAGTCGGGCAGGGTGGGTACCGTCAGCCTATTACGTGTATGAAAGAAGTTATTCGCATTCGTTACAAATATTTCCTTACAGATGCACCATGTAGTTTTCTCTAGTCAGTAGATTGCAACTTTTCATAGTTAATATCCCTCTTATATCACATATGAAGAATGAGGTTTCTGCTATTAATACTACGAGCAATGCTTGACCAGATAATAGGAGAAGGGCCGAGAGAATTTTAATCTGCCTTATTATACCAACAGGTATCAAGTTTCAATATCACAACTCTTTGTCTGGGGCTGCTTAGCTTTTTTTTACTAGAAATGTAAGTGATGTAAACGAAGTCTATTCGGGTACTTGTTATATACTTTCGTAAACGATATACTTGGATTTTCAGGGACTCGAGCTGGAAAGTGAGAATAGGCTACTAGGTTCGAACCCAAGTCCGTTGAAGAGCGCCGAGGGGTTATTTCTACTCCTATCACGTCTCTAACCACTAGTTCACGACCACTTTGACCAGGCAATCGGAAATCAGGAGTGATGAGAGGGGCTCCTAACATATTTTATAGCTTTAATCACAGCTGGCAACGCCTTAGAATTCCTAAGATGTAAGTTTTACCACTTTGTCTACTACGAGTTTATTCATCGTTTGTAATTCTCATGCCCCTAAATAATAAGCACGACTACGATTGCGGTTCTGTATTGTGGCCCATGTCAATATGTCAGCCGTCTATTATCATCCCTAAGCAGCAGCCCGCAAATGACCTTTCCATTGGTATTTGGCATAGCATTGTAGCAATATTTGTACACTTAAAAACATGGTATTTGAGCGTCAAAATAGTTTGCCATGTACTATAACTGCCTAAGCTAATATTACTAGGGTCTATGCACTGGATCCCATACTTGAACATTTAGTCCGGTCGAGATACTTGAATTGCGCCTTTAGCGTACATAGGAATGCTTATGAGGTTATTACTGCTCCCCGGTATAGGGAATGAAGCATCGAAAGCTGGGTATAATGCCAGGTCCCAACATGCTACAGATAACGACGGGGGCTTGATGTTCGCAAGAAGGCGGCAGATACGACAGCTTGAGGATTTGAGTTGCTCCTGGGATTCAGACAACAGCATGATTTGTCTTGGGCTATATTCTGGGTTTGCTAATTTATTCCACGGCACCTCCCGACAGCGAGAGCAAACGAAATAGCCGGGAAAAGGTAGGCGGTCGAATACCATATCCATTTTTAGTTTTATCTCCTTTAAGCCCCTGTTGAGCAACGAAGGCTACCTTGCGACCGTCTTGTCCGACTGTTCCATCGTATTTGGTAATTAGTACTCGTGAAGTTCGCTTTAAAATATTCGGTAGTGGTTTCTGGAACTCTCGACTGACGAGGAACCAACTTTTGTTGAGAATGGATCTGGCTTTGAACAGTTATTTTCTTTCAACACAGCTTGCCTAAAACCCCTCTGTTGCGTCGTATCGCACATATTTCACCAAGTCCCCTATTGGACCATGTTGAAGGGCTGAGCGATGAGGCGTTGCACCTTAGGTGCCTACCTCGGCATATAAGTTAAAATTTATTTACGACGGAGACAAGAGGGACGTCCCCGGGGAAACAAATGGGAAGATGTACTGAAATAATACGAACCGGCATGAATATTTATCGAGTGGACCTAGGAAGACCGCCTCTCCCTTCATGTCGTTCTTACTACTACCCCCTTAACACTCTATAGAGAACTGGTGAGTACCTAGGTACTATGCATTAACAAGGGCGTGTTCTCTATTATCTGTCCGTTTACCTACGTAGATAAAGTCACATGGTATCGTGTCGTCCGCCTGCCCTCTCATCTCTACCCCTTGCCCTATACGGCAGCCATATTCCTACAACTTCTGTCGTTCTTTTTTTCCTTTTCCTGTTTCCTGCAAGGCAGACTCGGGGCCGTATAAGCCACATTCTGATTATCCGCTTATTCGGCAAACCAATCTGTTGGATATACGCGTGGGCAAGTAGTAGCCACGACAACATGCTAATAGCTGCCCTCCTCCTGTCCCGCCCTGATTACTTCTCCATATTCCAATCACCTTGTTTATCCAGCATGCGCGCCTTGGGTCGCCCTGAGCCGTGGGCGCTCTACCGCTTCTTGACGTTCTGGCGAGGCTTGCACTCGTCTCCCTGGATGGGGTGTAGCATGACCTTGTTAGGGTAGTTCTGACTGTTACCCATATAACCTTTACTCCAGTCATATCCGACCGCGTACGCAAAGATGGTGCCTCCCGAGTTGAACGTCGTCGCCGTGATGCTGCCTCCTACCGAGGGGTATCCCTTCAGCCGGTGTTTCGCTTCCTTGTCCCAGAAGTGGAACGTGCCGTCGCTACCGGCCGTACTGAACGTCCCGTGATGTGGATGGAATGAGATGTCGTTGACAGCGTATACCTGCGTCGTGTTACCCTGAGGCGCGTCACGGTGACATTTGAATGAGAAATTAGAGCTATCTTACGTTAGTAATCTACTAAAATAGAGAGGGCATCTTTTAAAAAATTGGTGACGTACCTCGAGTCCTTCTCTTCCACATACTGGATGGCGCAACGACCCTCGATACTGCCAATAGCAAAACCGCTAGCGTCTGTAAAACAGCTAACTACACGAGTCTGCCACTTAAGAGGGCTTTGAAGTGTCTTATAAAATTTCAGGGGGTCCTGGAGGTTGACGACGTTGATGTAGCGGTCCGCAGTGCCGATTACTAGTAGCGTATTACGCACATCCATGGAATATACACGTTCTTGGCAAGTGATGGATCCGACGGGCGTACTTTGCCGTAGGTCCCAGTATTTGACGGTCTTGTCCCACGAGCCCGTCACGAGCATTGGACCGTTCGAGTTGGGCAGCTCGAAGAAGCGGGCGCATCGGATGGTCTGCTCGTGCGCGGCTACCTGCGCCGTCTGGAGGGTCTGTAGGTCGCAGATTTTGGCCTGCTTGTCGGCACCGGAAGACACAACCTTGTTGCCATCCTGGGACATATATTAATATACGATATTCAATGAGTATAATAGTCATAGTAATATAAATCAACTTACTTTAGAAAAGTCTACGCTGAGAACAGGGGCCTCGTGGTCATACATATGCTTCCCTTCACTAGTACCGTTGGCAGCAATCTGATATATACGGACCTTCTTGTCCCAGCTTGAGACGGCTAAGATGTCTGAGGTAGGGGAAAAGGCGAGGTCTGAGACTGTGTCATCGGGGGGATTCGCCAGGGCAACATCGTTCTTTAAGTCGCCAATAGTGTTACTAGAAGTTGACGCAGCAGCGCTGCTCCCGAAGAGTCCCGACATATCGAATTGCGATGCTGGCCGTTACAGCCGTATAGATACGTAATGTTGGTAATTCCTTAAGAATGGCGATTGGTAAATATGGCGGCGACAGCAGCTAGAATTTACAGGATACAGCACGAGGCTGCCCTTCGGAAAAAAAAGTGATAGCTTCGAAAGCTGAAGACAAGCCGTTGGGAAATCCGGATGGGTATTAAGTACCTAAGCTTGTATAGAAATACCTATAAGGGTATGGTGTTCTGATGCGCCGTTGTTGTTATGCGGAATGCGGAATGTGGAATGCAGAATGCAGAATGCAGAATGGAAGATGAAGCGTTTTTGACATCAACGTGATGGAAGTTAAACGCGTACTGGAACCTTAGGTACTTAAGCCTACCTACCTAGGTAACCAACTAAAAGCTACAGGTCATTAGCCATTCCCTAAAGCTGACTAGTCACGTATTTGTCAAAGCTTCGACGAGTTCCGCATATGATTGGACAATACGGAAGTCGCCTTCAAAAGTTTTGTCCATAGTGCGCGCCTGTCAGCTTTGACCACAGCTGTGGAACCGCTGGCAGCACTTGGCGGCTACAGATTGGAAAGTATACTTTATTTCTTCCATTTTTCTATATTTAATAGCGACCTTAATTTATACAATAATAAAATATGATTACAATTAATAATTAATTTTAAAACTAAGCTTTATTATATATAAATTTTAAAATTTTAACTATTATATTTTTAGGTTTAAAATTAAGTAAAATAATAGTATTTTTAAAAGTATATCCTACCAGTCGTCGCCAAGCCTTGGCAGTGCTGGCCAAAGCTGACAAGGGCTGACCTATGGACAAAACTTTTGAAGGCGACTTCCGTACCTAATCTTGATATAGATTGACTCCACTATTTCAACTGCTTAGTCATGTCCAAAAGATGCAAACCTTTAAAACGTTTTTTTTCGGCCCAGCTTTTTCATAAAATTTTCTTCCTTCTTCTACAACCCCCTCGCCCAACAAATCGCTATCGAAGCTACATACAGAGACTTTTGATCCATGATTGATCGTCTCCTCTTCTAGAATGCTTTGGGAGAAAGTCCCCGGACATCCTTCTTTCTGAAGGAAAGCGGAAACGCGCCGCCATAGAAGCACAGCGGCTTATGTCTCCCTATCTGTCCCTTGTTCTGCTATAATTCGCCCCGCCTGTCGCTACATCGCTCGTCTTCTCAGCGTGCTGGCCCGTATTTTCTAGCCTTGAGACCTCATGGACGAAGATATGAGTCCGCGCTCTTGGTTGGG
Source organism: Daldinia loculata (assembly GCF_022478755.1). Taxonomy (NCBI): domain Eukaryota; kingdom Fungi; phylum Ascomycota; class Sordariomycetes; order Xylariales; family Hypoxylaceae; genus Daldinia; species Daldinia loculata. Next base: position 6,923 of record NW_026055002.1, read on the forward strand.
TGGTTCGGTGTTCAAGTGCCTGGGGGCTTGTCGATGACAGTTGGTCGTGGATTAGGCGGACGAGGGGCGCGAAGGATAGGTGTAGATCCCCTGTTGTCGAGATTGATAGTTATGCGATTGCCCTGCTTCTTCCCTGAGGACGTGGCTCGGTTACTCGATGGGGCTTATTCTTGGTGCGAGGGGGTTCTCTTCGTGATGGACTGCTAGACAACCCAAACTCTGGGCTTCGTGGGAAGCCTTTCCTCCGTCTATGCTGCTCTGGATCGAAGGTTGTGCGGGATCTTGGTAACCCAAGTGCCAGCCAAATGTGAAGTTCATGTGATGATAACCAGTATTAGAGTCAAGCACTGAGGCTAGCCAATGGTTAGTTCGTTGAAGACTAAAAATGCGTTATGGTATCTGATGGACATTATTCTCACTTTTTTCTATGAGGTTAGTTCTAGAGATGTAGTCTAGGTTACATGATAGTCTCAGTCATTATGTTAGACAGTAATGCCTAATTATATTTATATACTCGCCATGATTAGACATTGTAGTATACTAGTGATCATTATATGCATAATATCCCATTTAAAGACTTGAACGCCATTGTGCCCTGTAACCCATGCTACTTGGTATCCTCAACCGGAAGTGATCCTAAAAACACCAGGACAGCAACTAAGCCAATAAACACAAACCCACTATTACATATATATAGGCATATACGTGAATATCCTCATCATATCAAACCGCCAAGGACCACCTTGCCCACACTAGCGATCTCCTGTTTCAAGCCCGTCCGGCTAGAATCTTCAAATTCCTTGACCACACCCTGGATGATAATCTTGCGCACCTTGGCATCAGCTTTGGTAAACAGCTCCGCAATGATAGGAGTACAGTCTTTCGCTGTAGGAAGAAGGGACATGAGCCTCGAGTAGCAATCGATTAATACGTCGCATAGTGTAGCAAACGTCTCAAAAAAGTCGGGATCGAAAGGAAGGTTCGGCGTTAAGAGGTGAGTGTACTCCTCTCCAGGCACAAGGTCGTTGCCCTCACCACCAAGCCCGAAGTTGATAACGCTCGTAGGCATCGAGTTCACGGCCGAGCCGCTAGCTAGGCTATTGTTGCTAGTCTCCGTGTACAAATCATTGGCACCTGACTGCCTCCGGCCTCTTCCACCAGGTCCTCGGCGGAACATATTTGGTATGCGGGCGCGGGAAAGCGAACTCGTGTTCACGCCATTCTCGGTATGGATTTGCTGGTAGGATTCAAACTCGGCGAGTAGGGTGTTGAGAGAGCGAAGAAACTCGAGCGGCGTGCCCGAGTTGAGGTCCATGACGGCCGGTAGCGAAAGACCGAGCAGAAGATAGTTGGTAGCACGATAGGCCAACTTGCGGCTGTCAAAATAAGGCATACGTGCCAGGTCGGGCTTGTCAAAAAGCAACGTGTTGAACCAGTAGACGCGACCCTCATGACTAGCACATATTATCAGCTTTCTGATCAAAGAGACGTGGTGAAATAAAAAGAGGAGGGGCCTCTTCTAGGAACATACGCTTTACGTAGATAATCTAAAGTTGATATCCTTTTATTAGCGACTTCGTGGATATGCTGGTGAAGCGAGGGGATCTCGTTTTGAAATAAGGGAGGAGAAGTTGTAGTCGAAGCAGGATAGTAGCCGTTGATAGACGTTGGTGCCGTGCGGGCTATCATCTTAGAAAAAGAATCGGTCGATGCCGGCGAGGATACTATATCGGGTTCTTTTACCAACCTGGCGGCGGCAGCAAGCGCAAAGTCAGGGGGAATAGCGGGTGGTATAGCAGCGTCGGTTCTGATCTGGCCTCCTGTTCCTGTTCCTGTTCCTGCATTGGACGAACTTCCCCGTCTTTTTCCCTTGGAGGGGGAAGAAAAGGATGGTTTGCGCCCAAAAGAAGGTTTGCGATCGCGGTCTTTAGTCAAGACGTTAGATTCCCTCTCTTTGTCCTTATCTTTGTCGCCCGAACTGGTACCGGGACGCGATCTACTGGAGCTACGACCACCTTGGCTCGATTGCGACTGTGCGTTAGGGATCGAATTGGCGCTGCTGTTCCCCCAGATATTGGTAGAAAAGAAAGGAGTCGCATTCTGCGTCGGTGTCGAAGCAGCAGATCTCTGCATGGTTGACCGAGCGTAAGCGTGAGCGTGAGCGTGGGCGTGTGGCTCCCACCCTTCGAAGGTTGCGCCGTGGTAAGTCTAAGATTAGCGCGTTGCGCGACAAGGCCCCCGACAGACGGCCTCGATTCGTGTAAGCCGCTTCCCCCTATCTGGATTGGAAAATTCGCTTGGTTTAATTGGATGTGGAGAGAGCAAATGCATGTGAAGGCAATTTAAACGAATTACTAAGAGATATGAATTATGGATTCGACATGATGTACATTAGGTAAATGACGTTTAATGGGGATATATACGGAATAAAGATTTGGGTATTAGATCGGAAGATGGAGCGAATGTGAAGATGGAGGAACGGTGTGTACATATGTGCGCAGGATCGTGAGAAACTCATATGTATGTACAATACGGAATACCTAAATATAAGTATTATGTACATATGTAGATATGTAGGTAACCTTAGATGCATGCAGGCCCAAGCTACCTGGCTGCGCTTGCTGTCTATTTAGCCTTTGGAACGGGCAGGTAAGATCATATATGTACCTGTTTTACAAGTAGCTGCATTGGCGGTAAGAGGTCGGGGTCGGGAGGTTATCACACGCATGCATTTGCTGTTTTGTGATGCAGCTTCAGGGGGTCCACTAGCCTACAGCTTTATCAATTGGACAGCACAATCATAACGGAGCTGTACCCTGATGTTTCATGCCGAGCGAAGCGATGTAAGGCTCAAGATGTTGGTGTTAGGACGAGATATAGGTAATAGTGATCATGATATTGGATATAGTAAGCAAAAAGAAAGAGATCATTATCTCAATTATCTCAAGCTTATAAAACTAGATATGATGAAGCCGAGTTTCTGTTGTTTGAGATCGATTCTAAAATGTTTCAATTGGTTCAATGTTTCACATGAGGAAATACAGGTACTCGGTTAATTCTCCGAGTTGCTGTGGAGCTAAACTGTTAAAGCTTAGAGGATTATCCGTACTCCAAGCACAACCCCGCCAATTTGGGCACCTAGGTACCTAAAACGCGCTACGCGTCGATAAGACAACCCGTTATCAAATATCTTAAGCTCCAAGGGAGCATTTGTTAAGAGAGAGCATTTCTTTCGTAGCATAAGTCTACAAACTTAAGAATAAATTACGTGTCGCGATAATGCCCAGGTAAGCAAGCTCAAAATATCCCCGGCAAAACTTATACCAATCTAACACTACTTTTAAGAGAAATTATTACGATTCAGGCGGGCCAGTGCGGCAACAGCAGTGAGTGATGTCCATTCAGAATCCCGAAAACAGCTCTTGCAGCTAGGACATATACGCTGACACGCCCAAGTCGGTAGCCAGTTTTGGCAGCAGCTATGCCAGGAACACGGCATCAATCAAGACGGCAACCTCGAAGACTTTGCCACAGAGGGTGGTGATCGCAAGGACGTCTTCTACTACCAGAGTGACGATACGAGATATATTCCCCGAGCAATTCTAATAGATCTCGAACCCCGCGTCATCAATGGTATACAAACTGGCCCTTATAAAAACATCTACAACCCGGAGAACTTCTACGTCGGTAAAAGTGGCATCGGCGCAGGGAACAACTGGGGTGATGGATACCAGACCGGTGAGGCCGTCCACGAGGAGATCATGGAGATGATAGAGCGCGAAGCAGATGGCAGTGATTCTCTTGAGGGCTTCATGCTGCTTCATTCCATTGCTGGAGGTACAGGTTCCGGTCTAGGCTCTTTTCTTCTGGAACGGATGAACGACAGATTCCCCAAGAAGATCATCCAAACGTACTCAGTGTTCCCTGATACCACAAATTCGGGAGATGTCGTCGTCCACCCGTATAACAGTCTTCTCTCCATGAGGCGGCTGACACAAAATGCCGACTCGGTCGTGGTTTTAGATAATGGAGCTTTGTCTCATATCGCGGCAGACAGGCTGCACGTTCAGGAGCCGTCATTCCAGCAAACCAATCAGCTAGTCTCAACAGTCATGTCGGCCAGTACAACAACGTTGAGATACCCCGGTTATATGCACAATGATCTCGTTAGCATTCTAGCATCGTTAATTCCTACACCTCGCTGCCATTTCTTAATGACGGCATATACCCCCTTCACCGGAGATCAAGTTGAACAAGCTAAAACGGTCCGGAAAACCACCGTACTTGATGTTATGAGACGACTATTACAACCTAAGAATCGTATGGTCTCAACTATACCAGGGAAGAAGAGTTGCTACATTTCTATTCTCAATGTCATCCAAGGCGAGGTCGACCCAACAGACGTCCACAAGAGTCTGCTACGTATTCGCGAGCGAAGATTAGCAACATTTATACCGTGGGGCCCGGCAAGTATACAGGTGGCTCTGACAAAGCGCAGTCCATATATCCCGATGAGCCACCGTGTTAGCGGTCTGATGCTGGCTAACCACACCAGCATCGCAACCGTAAGTCTCTTTAAATGCACATTTCGGCGGCAATCTATCAACTAACGATCTCATAGTTATTTAAACGAATTGTTCGCCAATACGATGGTATGCGGAAACGCAACGCTTTCATAGATAGTTACAAGAAGACAGCACCCTTCTCAGAGAACTTCCACGAATTCGATGAGGCCAGGGAAGTAGTGACGGACCTAATTGCTGAGTACGAGGCAGCTGAAGATGCAAATTATCTAAACCCCGACGAAGGGGAGAAGGCGACGTCTGCAGAGACGGACAAAAGAGTCGCGTAGTGAAGATGTTTCTTTGTAAGAAGAAGCAGAAGTCATGAGATCATGTCGCATTGAAAAACATGGCCAGTGGTTTTGTCGCAAGATTGGTAAGGGATATCAACGTGGTGTTTAGGCGTTCCAGGTATGACGTTTTGAATGCTGATATGATGGCAAACCATTACCCAACACTGCAGTATCTCCTCTTAATAATTTAGAAGTGTTGAGAATCCTGTAGACTAAGCTGTGACTGGAAATCGAATTTACAGATTTGCAGATTTGCAGATTCCGCTTCAATTTCAGCCTCTTGTTTACTTAACCTAGTCGATTACGTCGTCGTCTACGGGTCATCCCGTTCCTAGACCCAAGAATACCTAGGTACCTTTCAAAAGTTGACAGGGGCATTAGGCGAGCTTTGGGGCTGAATAGGCGGGTCCAGAATCGGTAAATTTACACATGCGTTATACTGCGATAGCTTAAGATTGACTATTGTGACGTCAACTCTTCAACCTTAGGTATATTAAAGCCCTCGAATGACGTCAAGATAGCTTCTGCTCCACCGGACCAAAAGTTCCTAGACGATATCATACATACAACTGACGTACATATTAAAGCATCGAGGTCCAGCAGTCTATACTGTTTCATTCTCTTTCATCATTAGACTCACATAAGAAACACCAACTAAACTCATCGATACTTCTCATCACAAGATCTATAACATACGATTAAATTCACACCTTGTCTCCATCACATACTATCAAACAGTAAGTTCCCTAATCAAGCTAGTTATATATAACAAATGTAACTTCACGACATGAGAACAGCTCAAAACTAACATAGCTACAACAGAAATGACTCAATCAAAGGCAGACAAAATCGAGGAGGTCCGATCCAACCTCCCTCTACCTGAACAGCCCCCCGTCGCCCCAGACTGGAACTCGGCCGACGCCCGCAACGTCAACGTCGGCTCCGGCCGCGTCCAGAGCGACGTCTCTACCGGCGCCGGCTCCACGGCGGGACTGCGTGAGCCCGCAAGCAAGAAGGACGTCGACTTAAGCGGCGTGGGCCGCCAGGGCAAGGATAACCTGGAGAACCCGCCTAAGGATGCGAAGTCCAAATAGGGAGATCGTGTGTTGAGTTGAGGGGATAGATGGGTTACGATAAGATGGTTTATTGGGACTTGTTTGTACAACATAGGGGGAATAATCTCCGAAGGGAGTGTATTATTTACGGATGGATGGTATAGATACGCTTATATGCGTTGCATTAAGTTGCATAGTAGCTTGACATCGGTCGGCTACTTAGATAGATAGTCATTAATTGACTACCATGAAGAATAATCTACGTGAGGCTTTTCTCTTCACTGTAACTTGTTTTCACTTTCTTTGGATTGCGATAATACAATTTATTTCCCTTCTACCCGGCTTGGTCTATTCACACCAAATAGTGAATCCATCAATTTGGGAATGTTGGAAGAAGTCCCCGTCTAACCTGACACTCTGATCTCGTTACATTGGTGGCTTGCAAATTATGCAAGAGTTCCAAGTTTTGCGAGTTGCTTCAAACTGATTGGGCGATAAGCTCTCCAGTTGCATCGTTGTGGCTTTCAGTTTTCAGCCGCTGTTCATGTTACAAGAGATTAAGAAGGGGAGCCCTAACCCCGACGCACAACTCTTCTCCCACGCCCTCTGCCTCTTCGCAGGACCAACACTTTACCTATCAACATATATATTTGGTAAGAGAGGTAAGAGAAATCATGTTTAATTACCCAGTATCTCACTAGGGCAAGGAAAGGAGAATGGCGGAATCATCGACAGGAGCACATGTCGGTTTTCCACCTTTCAATTCCGGCGGCGAGGATATCTTATTTAAGAACTACCGTATAATATATCACAACCCCTACGGCGGCTTCCCCTACGTAGATAATGTCCCCGAAGAAGATTCCATCGGCATAGAGGATATCCCCCGCATGAAGGATATCCCGCCGTCGGCAAGTGCTCCTTCAGAAGACCAATCGCAAACGGGATCAACTCAGAGTGAATCCAAAAAGCAAGAAATTTGTAGGTGCCTACATCATTCGAAAGAGACTCATTCGAAATTATGAAATGAATGATGACGATCTAACATTTGAGAAAGTAAAAAAAATTAATTCATTATTATCATTGAGCCTAGAAGAGGTGAAATCGTTGATCCAGAAATGCCGTTTATTAGGTTTAGACCTCGATATAGACCGCCTCGTTCGATTTGCCGTATACTGGAATTTGCTGCCAATTGTCAAATATCTGGTCGAAGAAGAAAGCGCCGACCTGACACGTCGGGATATCTTTGATAGATCTATCATCTTCTATCTGATGCACCCGGGCTCCGAGTTGTTGGAGTATTTATCAAAGCGCGACTGCTTTACTGTAGAGCACTTGAACTACTTGGATAAGAAGAGGAAATGGTCTCCCTTACACTATGCAGCGAGAAACAATAATTTGTATCATATCAACTACTTACTCACAATGGGTGCTAACGCTGAAATCAGAAACGGAGACGATAAAATGCCGATAGAACTAATTAATATAGGCAAAAATGAGGGAAGAAGTACTGCGCTACTTTTCGCATTTTGGAAGATACGCCAATTGTATCCGCATTTGACAAATGCGCACTTTTATCGCTCTTGGGGTGACGGGTCAGGTATACATACGAAGCGGTTGGATATACTAAACTCCGTTTTCGACCCCCCAGAAGACGACTGCTTCAGCTGGTGTCATATTCCGTGGATGAACGTAAGTCTTCAGCAGAGCGTGTCATAACTTTAGGTATTCTAATATTGGTAGGGCATCATAATCTTTGTATGTTTTAACGAAGATCCCGGAGATCAGCAGCTAATATACTCAAGGCTGCTCTCAGGCACCTCGTACAAGAGAATGATTTCATTGGTATAGAGGGAACATATCGTTCGTGGTTTCTAGGGGCTACCCCCGCCTCTAATAATCCGAAGCTTAACTACCGTCAACCATCGTACGAGTCATATTACGATCGATTCAGGCCTCCGTATATGCATATTGTGGTATATACCTGCCCATGTATTGAGATTATGCAATGCTAACAAATACAGTTCCCCTGTCTCGTAGTTCGGACCAGAAACAATTATATACGGTCAAGGGAGGAGACTCTTGAGTTGAGATCAAAGATACCTAGTAGCTTCGCCCAGAGTCTGGTACAGGTGGAGTAAACACTAGATGAGACCTATTACCCAGCCCTCTCTACCGAAGCACTTGCACATCGAAATAATGACCAGGTGGTTTCCAGAGAGTGCATAGAAACACTCGATGGCATACAGGTTGACGATAATACAAGACCTATTCTGACGGTGTCCCAACTGTGGTTGTGGAGATCTGGGGAGGATATTTTAACTGCTTATTCGGAAGAGGAATCAGAGAGCTTTGAGGATATAGTCAAGGAAACGAGGACGTTGAATTCACCAGAACATTCTATATTTCAGGCTGGGCATATTATAGCCCATCACCTTCAGAAATTCAACAAACCACAAGCCGGTGGAAAGTTTCCATCGCCCCTTGATATTTTTGAGGTTAGCGTAGTCCGAATCTTATCAGACGTTGAGGCATATACGGATCCAAACAAGCAATTGCTGCCCGAGGATATTGAGAAAGAGCGCGGTTTTATACATAGAATTGCCGACGTTAGAGAGGAACTGGTTATGATACGGGAAATATTGGATCAACAAAAGGAAATTCTGCGTGATTTCATTCAGGATGTTGAGCGTCAAGAATTAGATGCTATTTTAGATGGCGCTCCGACAAACTCGGACTTCAGAAGTTGGGTGGGGTTGAAATCATCCGCAGAAGACATTGATCTGTTCCAGAAACGGGTTGCCAAGATTGATAGAGACGCAGAGAGGATCGAGAACTTGATTCAGAATCAGCTAAACGTGAAGCGGACATACGCCAGTATAAGGGACGCTCGCACCGGGTTGATTCTCAGCGCAGCTGTTATTGGATTTACAGTTATCACGATTATATTCGCGCCACTGGCCTTCATGACAAGTCTATTCGCTCTACCCCTCGAGGGTCTCCTGAAAAATCAATACCAACTCGACAGAGGAAACGGAAGAGATCCGATCACCGCGTACACCACGAAGTACGTTGCGGCGTGGTTTGGTAAGTATTGAGCCCCAGCTTCTATCCCCTAAGCTTCTTAATATGGAAGCTAACAAGTTGAAGTTGTGGCAGAGGTTGTATCGTTGGTTGTCACTGGTTTCCTAGTAGTGCTGTGCCTCTGGTATTTTGGCGTTCTCAAGAATTTATCCATGGTACGAGAAAACCATTCCAACAAAAAAAAGGTGGCAGATGATCGCAAGCACTCCAAGAACAGGTCGAGTAGAGTGGATAAGACGACTAGGTCAGTCGGAGAGAAGAAGTCGGGATCGGGTCAGGAGAAGACGGGTATGAGAAGAAGGATCACGGAACTTTGGAATCGTCAAAAGCAGGGTCAATCGGGTCTGGTATAAGGAGGTTTTTTAATGATGTCCTGTGTCGTGATTCGGTACCTTTTAGTTGGGACAAAGCTGGTTTGAGCGAGGTGCAATCGTATTGGTAGTGAGATGGAGTAGGTTGATCAATCTAGTATTCAGATGATTTCATGTAAATTAGTTTCCTATTTTCCGTCCCTTTTCGCGCTTGATGAGGTTTTGGCTCACGATTCAACACAGCATCATAGCTACACATATTAAATTATAGCACGCTCATTTTCACACATTCTCTGTGATTGACCGGGCCTCATTCATATACTCTAACCCCGGTAGAATTCCTCAGGAGGTAAGCTTCCATACCTTACCCCCTAGAGCTCGCTGCTCCAATTTAGTAGCTACAGACCCTTTTGGTCTACAACTCGCAATTTTAATAGGAAATACCTATAAAGAGCCATCTAAAAATCATATTGAATTACTCTGGCAATGGTTCTGATACAAGTATGATTCCTTTTATGAACAGTGAAGCTCGGTGTGTGTGAGGATGAGCTTGATGTTCTTCCATAATCATACGTCTTTAGCTATCAACCTCGTAAATGTATACCTACCCAGGTAGGCACTTATACTGCTAGAATCAGACTTTACGTGTTAGGGATATCATTTACAGCATCGACAAGCACCAATAGCCAGGTCGAGTTCACTGGCTATATATCTCCGGTTTCAATCTTAATGGCAACATTACCACTTTCAAACACATACGTATCTAGGTACCTAACTAATCTAGTCCATCGTGCCTTAAATATTCTAGGTGCATATATATATATATATTTCCTAGTAGTAGTTATCCGTTATACGAATTTTTCGTATTAGCTTTAACATTGAACATCATGTTAAATATTTACATGATAACTTAGGTACCTAAGCAAGAAGGAAAATATCAAGTATTACATCTTTAACAGTAGGTTACAAGGAATATAATTACAATCTAGTAAACATTGTTACTATTATTATATCTCTTTGGAAGGTTACCTTTCTAGTTTTAGAAGATGATTGCTGGAGGTGCATCAAAGAATGCCCTAGAAACACAGCGCCGACATACTATCAACACATCGGTAGGCTACACGCCTAAAACATACAGGCTATCCTAGATAACATTAAATCTTATCGTGCATGATAATAGGCGGCATTGTAATTATATGTGGTTTTGTTACTGAGTACCAAACCTTTCTTTCCCATCTTTGCTTCCTGGTTCCCCTTTTCCACCATATACCGCATGAACATGCAAACGGAACCGCATAATTTCTTCTGCATGTTTAGGTATAAGTCTCTCAGGTCTCCGTTACTGGGGATAATCTCTAGTAACCCGATCTCGAGTGCATGTCAAGGAGAGAAGAGGTATGCATGCACTCAGGCACATTTCCCATTCCCACTTTGTTTGTTATTTGGGCAGCAACTGTACCTAGATGTACGCTTGTTCTGGTACCTCCCTCGTGCCCTCGGCGGTGACTACAAAACTACCCCTGACATACCTATATACTGACCTGTCCGTCGCGTTCAAATAACAATAGCCTGCAGTTTATGTGTCTGATCTAACCGGTCCTAGGGTTCGTGCATCATTATTTCCTTTGGGACGTCCCCGAATAACACAGGCATCAACCTCAGAAGCCCCGGTTCGCGCAGTGATATACGTGAATTTCACGTGAACGAATTTTCACCTTAGACCCGGTTTACTTTAGGTGGTGATAAGGAAGTCGCTTCCTTTCGAATTGCACTTGACTGGAACTCCTGAAGACTGCAGCTCTTCCTTCCTTCTTACTTTTCCTCCTGCCTTTATTCTTTTACGCACACATGCTAGGTATTTAATTCTTACCACTTTCCCACTTAGTCTGCCTACATATTTACCCTCTTCATTCCTCACTGCCTCATAAGCACCCAAGCACCCTACGAGGAACATTGCCTGCCTTAGGTACCTAATATACCTCCTACGAGGTCCTCAACCCTTACTCAGTTTTAATACAACAATTAACCAACGCCATTCACTATCAAGACTTCATTTTTGGTTCTGACTTGAGGCAAGCCTCGATCTCCTACCTTCCTACCTACATTCGCACAACGTTGTGGTTAAGGACTAAGGTCGCCGGGCAATTGTTTACGCCGTGTTCCTTTTTAATATTGCATTGGACAAGACAATCCAGAATTCGGCCATACGTTGCGTTGACCTCCTTCCTTTAGTGTATACTCCTCGTGCCTAATACCAACTTTACTTACGAATCACTCACGATGGGTGGTTCAGAGGCGGACCAGCGCATCATGGACGCTATGATGGCAAGTCTTCCCTAACTCATCTACTCAAGACTCGAAAGGGTGATATACTAACTCTGGTTGTTAATAGAATGATCTCGGAAATAGTCGTCTTGAAGAACTTGCTAGAGATACCGATGAAGATCGGCGTCACGGCCGTCTGACCTTCCAAGTAAACCGTCGTCCACTCTCGACGCAACGCGAGGAACGCCCTTCGGCGAATGACCCTGCTGCAGGCTGGAAGAGTAAGTTATTTACATAATATATTCATCATAGCCACGGCTTGATACGAGACTAATCAATTGCGATAGATGCATTTAATGAGGGTTTGTTCAACGACTCCGATTATCATGCGGTCAAAGATCTTGACTCGCTTGATGACGGGAATGCCCATCGTCTAAACCGAGTTGCAACGAAACCGGGGATTGGGGGCAGCGGGAATTCTGCTGGCTACAACAGCCGGCCTCTAGCCTTTACTTCTAAGGGAAATGCTCCGACATATGATCCAATGTACGTAACTGTTCATCCTCTAAAATTGATATGGAATCTATGCTAATTCAGTACCAGGAATCCCGGTTATTCTAAGAAGCCAAGACGGCCCTCCCAACCCCTTCCACCGGGACATAGAGAAACTTCGCTTGGTGGTATCATGCCACCTGGTGTTGAGGTGAGACGATGGGACTCTAAACGAGCGGAACAAGCTGGTAACCCAGTTCACTTCACCCCTATACCTGATATACCTGGCACCGGACGCGGTACACCGGTCCAGGCGAGACCGCAACAACCTCCTACTCTAGGCGGATTAGGACGTAGCGCTCCGCTGCGGTTACAACCTTCTCTCATGCCCCATGAGCAGGAGAATACCCAGCTCCCGCATCAGAGACGACCAGCTGGACCCGCTCATAATACGCCTGATCAAAGCGATGAAACTCAAGTCACTCGTGGAAATTTGATCCAAACCACGACGCTTAAACTAGGTCGAGTTATTTTCCGAGATGAAGATGTTACTATTATGCTTGTCGTTGGGCTAGATGCATTTAGCCCTGGCCAAGTTTCTCTCCATGAAAGACCGAGCGGTGTCGTTATCTGGAATCTAAGTATCAATAATGGCAGAGCGACAAGAGGCGATATTCGTCTCTGCTTGCAACCGTTCCAATACGGAAGTAGCGTTCATCTTCGACGACAAGATAATGAGGCTTCCGAAGTACGATCGAGTCAGATACGATTCGGCAGTATTTCAGCCGCGCAGAAATTCGAAGAATTAGTAAAGTCTTGTCGGAAGCAACAGGAGAACTCTCGCATGCCAATCCTCATGGAAATGAGTGAAACCGAGCCCGCACCCCAGCTGGAAATTGATACGGACAGCAAGGACTCGGAGAAGACAGATGGACAAGCTCTCGAGAATCAAGTATCTAAAACCTACCGGACCAGAGTCGACACTGTGGCTTCTACACCCCCTAAGCCTACACCCCCTAAGCCTATCCCAAGCACGGAGATCACGAATGAAGATTTGATTGATCTTAATTCTCCCGAATCGCTTAAGAGATCGAAGTCTCCTATAAACCTTATAGACCTAGATTATCATGAAAAGTCAATAGTTAAGTCTATAGGCGATGCCGAGTCAGCTAGTCTCCAAAGAGAACCTGTAATCGCAGCGTCCATCAAAGGCACATTCCCTACGATTGCCCGATCTCAAACTATTTCGCCATCAGTCACGACACAGTATAGTGTTAGCTTCAGTACAGCTACGGTTTTTTCCACCTCACAACTCGAGCAGGATGTTGTGACAATTGAAGCGATCACAGCTGGAGTGGACATGTCTCAAGATTCCCTTCGCGTACTTTCTTCCCTAACGACCAGAGACTACAGGCACATGATAAAAATAAGCCGAAGTCTTTTGGAATATCTCACGTGGGCTCATAATTCATCACTAGTAGCGCCCGCTAAACAAGCAGCAATGCAGGTCGCGACGATGCAACTTAAGCGATATGAGGAATTCGGGGACCTGAATCAAGACGAACAGAGAAAGGCAATTGCAGTCGTATATGCGAATATCCTACATGGAAACGCTCCGATTATTCGCTCGGCCGACGAGATGATCGTGTTGCGACAATATGCGCGCCCCTGCCCCCCTAGAGTTCACCGTTTTAACGAATATTTCCTCAGAGTGACTGGACGCCTGGGAATGCAGCAGCCATCCACAAGCAACAATGCCTTCGTCTCAAAGGCTTTATGGCCAATGGAAAAGCATCTGGAAGATGCGGGACCTGTGCATGAAAAGCAATGGCCTGCACCGGAAGAGAAACTTATTGACATAGAAGAACGACCTGAAGAGGAGACGGTAGAAAAAACCAACAAATTCTTGGCTCTATTAAGGTATCATAATAGAGACGCCGTAAAATCAGTCCAACCAGAGGCCAATACATTGACGTACGCAATGAGCAACTCATCGGCGTCTACCATACGGACTGGTGCAGTCCTCGTGCCACGTACCAACCCAATGCAGGAGACGGATGCTTCTACAGACCGTACGCCGACGGTTCACGGCATTAGTTCCTCTCGTTGGGCGAATCAGTCGCGTAATACATCTACGAGCAATGCCGATACGGAGAGCCGTCGCAACTCCCCAGCACCGAGTCACGGACGAACCGCAACGGGCGACTTAAGTTCCCTTTCGGGCATCACGGCGCGACTTGCGACGCTCGAGTTGGATGATCTACAATGCCTTTGATGCACTCAATTAGTCATTTCCCCTTAGAGTTCTTCTTTTTAACATCTCATACTTTGGGTTACGAATTTCAAGCACACATCTCCACGTGCTTATGAAGTTGAGCCTACGGACCATTTCAGGCTCTAGCCATCTGTTTCTTTTCTTTTTCCTAACGTCTTAATAAGAATCTCGGATGTCGTCTTCGATTTCCGTCTGGTAGTCTGAAAGGGTGCTGAACCTCTTTTGCGTTTTCTCACCTAATGTATGGCATTATGCCGCGTGGCGTTATCCAAGACCTTCGCAAAAGCAAGTCTTTTAATAGATCTTGGACTATAGGGCATTATCTCTCCTATTTGTACTCTTCTATGACGGAATCAGAGGATCCGGCTCTCATAAGACAATAGGCCAGCAAACTACGTTTTAGGAGAACAACTGTTGGGTGGGTAAAGAAACCCGAGCTTAACGGCAATGCATCTCGGAGAAACTCCCAACAAGCTCTTACATGCTTAAGTCACTGCTAGACACAAGCAAAGTTAAATTCTTGGCCGAAACCTCGGGTTAGCCGCGACGATGAGATGGCATGGTGGAGACTGTTGTATATAGGTGTGGATAATGCTAGGTTAATAGTGAACGTAATGAGTCGTGTAAACCTGATATTGTCTTCGTGCGCCGTGATCGGTTGACTTCTCGTGGGAACACATATGTACTACATTTTTATACTTTGATTCAGTACTAGGACTACTAGCCACACGGATTCGGGCGCTAAGGCTTAAGGGAGCGCATATATGTAAGGTTATGTGGCTAGACGGATTGGAGCTGTATGTAGCCTCGGCTATTTGGCTATGGCTGGTAATAGGTCTAGGTAGCATTGTTGCCTTTATCCTATGTTTAGCTTAGGTTGAAAGCTTAGGAAGCTCAAGAAGCTAAAATGTATATTTTTTGTTCATTCTGCGTAAGAGCTTTACAAGGCAATTGATGATGTGTGCAGTAAGAAAGAGGCGGTCACGTTGTGTTTCTGACGGTGGCTTTTCTTAGGATCTTAGATTCTAACCGATAGCCAATCATGACGAGGGACGGGATGACCCTTGAACCGTTGCTGTGTTGGTAGCTTGTGACTTGTTTCCTTAGGAGATATGTTCCCCACAATGCGTAAGTTTGACGAGGGGTTCTGGTTGATGCTATGCGTTTTTGCTGTTTACCTTGTTTAAAATAAGCTGTTTTATGCATAAGCCTCTTCTGATATACCTAGGTAAGTACATCTTCAGCTGGCGCACATACTTTGAGTTAAAGGTGTTATGTAAAAGATGCTAGAGGCGGGATTCATAAAGCATGTAATGTTTATATTTATTTTATGTATATTAAATGTAAGATAAAGTGGCATGTAAAGATGCAAGGTATATAATATATAATATGGTAAAAAGAAGTTGTATTAAAGTAAATATGTATATAGGTACCATAACGGTAAAGGGTGGTTTTAAAAAATGGTTTTTTAACGAAATACTGTATCTTTTATATACATTATTTATTAAAAAGGTAACGTTATTTTTTAAGTAATTATTACTTAAATAATTACCGTTTTTTTTTAAAAAATTGTTTTTTTTTTAAAAATTATTTTTTTTTTAAAAATTATTTTTTATTAAAAATTATTATTATAATAAAAATTAAATTTATTAAAAAAATTATTTTA
>NW_026055003.1:0-22642 GCF_022478755.1 Daldinia loculata
TAAATAAATAAATAAATAAATAAATAAATAAATAAATAAATAAATAAATAAATAAATAAATAAATAAATAAATATATAATAAATAAATAACCGGTTTATAAGTTTATAATTTAAAATAATATATAATAATTATTTTAAACATAAACCGGGACTTATAATTATTAATCGGATAATATAAATTAAAGATTAATTTTAAAATAAAGGTTTAAATTAATTTAAAAAAATAGTTATTTACCGTGTATATATGTGACTTTTTATACAAGGCGAAAAAGCTTACATTAAAATTAACCATTTTAATAATTAATTAAAAACTATTTATAACATTAGCTAAAAACCTCGTTAATGCAACATTTTTTTATTTAATTTTTAATATAAGAAAAATATAAAAGTTTTAAAATTATTAAATATAATTTATATTTTAACCGGTAAAACTTATTGAAAAAATGATAATACAAATTTATAAATAAAAAATATAATAATAAAAATTTTATTTATTATAATTTTAAATAAAAATAAACTGTTTAAATAATATAAAAATTAAAATTAATTTTAAATAATAAATAATAAATTATAATATTTTTATTTAATTATAATAAAAAATAAAAAATTAAGTAAAAATAATTTTTTTTTCACTTGTATAAATAATTAATTATATAAATTACTAATAATTTTATTAATAAATTTTAATATTATAAAAAAAATAAAATAACAAATAATTTGTTTTATAACTTTTTTAAAAAACGGTAAAAATAAAAATTATAAGTTTAAATATTTTAAAAATAAATTTAATTATTTTAAATAAAATTATTCCAAAAATAATAATAATAATAATAATTAAAATAATTAAAATAACGGTTAAAATAATAATTAAAATAATTAAATAATTTATATTTTATAATTATTAATTAAAATAAATTAATATATACGTATAAATAATAACGTATATATTGTTAAAATAAATTACAACGTTATAAACTTTTTAATTAAAATACATAATATTTAACGTTTTAAATTTTTTTTAAATATAAACCGCGACAATTATTCCCGAGTTTAACAGCGATATTAACAATTACGCAAAAAAACGAAATATTATATTTATTAAATATTATTTTTAATTATATTATTATTATTATATTTATAAAAACCGGGCCGGTATTTGTAAAAAAAAAATAAAAACGGTATAATATAAGTTATAAAGTTTTAAAAAAAAGTTTATAAAAATAACGTTATAATATATTTTTTTTATTTAAAATTTTTTACTTAAAATGTTTTACTTAATTCTTTTTTTAAAAAATTATTATATAAAAGAAAAAAAATAATTAATTAATTAATATATTTAAAATATTAATAAAATAATTTTTACAATTATAAACGTTAAATAAAAAGGTTTTTTATCATAAAAATATGGTAAACTTAAACTTTAAATTTTATTATTATTTTATAAATAAAAATATAAATTAAAAATAAATATAAATATTAATTATTAAATTTATAAAATATTACTAAAACTATTAAATAAAATAAAAAATAAATTAATTTGGTAATATTAAAAATCATACCATTTTAATATAAATAAAACAAAATAAATTATTAATAAAAAAATAATCCAAATTTATTTTACTTTATATATAATTAAGCAAAAATTATGAAAAAAAATTTTAAATTTTTTTAAAAATAAACAAATTACGTTAATAACATAATTTAATGCAATTTAAAAACGTTATAATTTATATTAATTAAAGGTAATAAATATTTTATAATAATTATAAATAATAAAAACGGTTTAAAAAAATAAATTAAAACTTTTTAAATTAATAATAAATAAAAATTTAATATAAATTATTTAAAAATCTTTTACCGCAATAAAAAAATTAATTTAATTTAATTTTTATTTTATAATTAATATTAAAACGGTATAATAAAAAAAATATATGATTTTTAAAAAATAAAATATAAGTTATATATATATTATAATAAAAATATTAATTTATTTTTAAAATTATATATTAATAATAATAATATATATTATTTATAAAATCGAAATATTAACATAAAAAAGCGTTATATTTATAAAAAAAATATAAAATATATTTAAAACTTAAAAAAAATTATAAACTTTATAACGTTTATTTTAAAATTATTAATAATTGTTATATTATTTTAATTAAGTTAAATTATTAAGTTATAATAATCGAAAAATTTAATAAAAAAGCAAAAGTTATATTTTTAAATTATTATAAAAAGTATAATTTTATGGTGTAAATATTTAAAAAAAAAAGATTTTTTATAATATTATATATCGTTTTTTATAAATATATTAAAAATAATAACGAAATCTTTAATTTAAAAGAATTATTAAATTATTATTAAATTATATATAAAAGTGTTTATGTTATAAAAAAGTAATTAAAATATTTAAAATTAATGTAAAAAATTATAATAATAATATTGTTAATAAAAATATTACCGATAAAAAAAATTAAATTAAACGTAAACGTAATTATTTTAAAAAGTTTATACCAGATTTATATATATATATAACGTTAAATAAAATGGATAATTTTTTTAAAAATAATTAATATGTTAATATTATGTTACACGGGGTGGATAATTTTAATTGTAACATAATCATTATAATGGTTATAAAAAGTTATAACGTTAATTATAATTATTATGTAATTAATTAATTATATAAAAGTTGCGTTATGTGTAATTATATTTTAAACAATTTAAATTTTTATATATTATTTATAGTTATGATATATTATTTGTGATAATATTATAATTTTTAATAGTTATAAATTTGGTTTATGTTTAAGTTTTTAATAAAAGTGTATTAATAATAAATGTAAATTATTTATTTATTTATTTTCTTTATTTTATATAATTATTTTTAAAGTTATAATTTTTAAAATAATAATGGATATTTATAACGAAGATTTATTTAAAGCCATTTTTTTGGTTTTAATAATTTATTTAAATAATTGTTATAATTATTTTTGTTAAATTTTAAAAGTAAAATAAAATGTTGTTTAATTTAATTTTTAAGATTAAATTAATTTAAATATATACGATATTATTAAATATATTATTATAGTTAAAACCGAAATTTTTATTTTAAAATTTATTAAAGATAAAAAGGTTTTTATTTATAAAGTAATTATGGTTATTAAATAAAATAACGGCGTTTTTGCGTAAAATATTTTAAATAATGATATTATTATATAAATTAATAATAAGTTTAATAACTTATTTAATAAAATTTATAAATATTATGTAATTATTTAATTGAAAAAGATAATAAATATATTGGTTATAAGTTAAATATTTAAATATATTTTAAAAAAACGGTTAAATTTTTTATTATTATTTATTATATTTAAATGTATTAGTAATAATTTAATATTAATAGTTAATATTTTTTAT
The DNA here is from genome assembly GCF_022478755.1 of Daldinia loculata. Classification (NCBI taxonomy): domain Eukaryota; kingdom Fungi; phylum Ascomycota; class Sordariomycetes; order Xylariales; family Hypoxylaceae; genus Daldinia; species Daldinia loculata. The sequence goes on from NW_026055003.1 coordinate 3,427, forward strand.
AAGATTAAATTATATTTTAAATTTATTAATTTATTAGTTATTATAAAGTTAAAAGAAAATTATTATAAATATTTTTAATAAATTTATGTTGGTAAAATAAAGTTTATAAAATGGCTTTTTAAATGGTAAACGTTAGATAAAAATGGTTATATTTATAAGATTTTAAAAATTAAAAGAAACGTTATAATTTTAAATTTTTTAAAGATGGTTAAAGTTTGTTAAGTTATATATTAAGTTATTTATTAAATTAAAAAATTTATTATAGTCATGGAATAAATCGGAAAGATTTTAAAGTTGTTAAAAAAAATATTTTATTATTTTTAACTGTTTTAAAAAATAACTTTATATTTTAAGGTTTATTTATAAAAATTGGCGTATATTTTATAAATATGTTGTTTAATTTAAATTAAACTAATATTTTAAATATAATGTAAAAAATATTTGCTTTAAAAATGTTTTTATGTATAAATAAAGAAATTACGGATATTAGTTTATATTTTATTTTGTAATAAAGTTTTATATAAAAATGAAATTTTTTAAAATTTTAAGTATATATATAATAATATATATAAGTATTAATGTATATTTATATTTTTTTATGGTAATATTTTATTGTAAATTAATAAAATTAAATGTTAATTAAATTATTGTAAATTTTATATTTATTAAAAAGGTTTTATATGTTAAGTAAAATATATAAGTTTTAATAATTAAATTAAAAGATATAAGATTTTAAAAATTAAGTAAAAATAATTTAATAAATAACGTTTTTTAAAAATAAGTAAAGGGAAATTATAAGATGTTTGTAAGATTAAATTAATAAATAAAAGAAATTGTTTAATTGTTTTATGTATAAATAATTGGAATTGTGTTAAAAATTAAATAATTGGTAAAAAAAATTTTATAAATTATATATTAAAATAAGTGAAGAAAATTATTAATTGGGTAGTTATTTAATTAATTAAAAAAATAATGTGTTTATTAATAAAATTAGGTTTAATGAAATTGTAAAAATGTTATAATAAATAAGTTATAATTAATAAATAATATTGTAAAATAATTAAAATTGTATAAATGTGTTTTAAGTGTTATTAGTTAATATAATAATATTATAATAATTTTTAAGTGTTTAAAATATATAGGGTTATTTATTGTTTATATTAGGTATATTTTTAATTAATTTAAAAAGTTTTGTTAAATAAATAATAATAAAAAATAAGTTGGAAAATTTATTTGAATTAATATTGTTTATGTTTTTTATATAATTGTTTAATTTGGAAAAATAAATGACAGAATTAAATTATATTAAAGGTGGGGAATTTATTATATATTAAGTTAAGGAAAAAAACGTTTTAATTATAGTGTAAAAGAAATTAAATTTTATTAAAAAAAAAACGATAAGTGTAAAAATAAAAAAAATGATAAACGTAAAGATAAAAAGTTAAAAAAAGAATTTGTGAGAAAGATTATTTTTAATAATTTAATTATTTTAAATAATAATCTGGATTTATTAGATTTATTAGATTTATTAAATTTATTGGATTTATTAAAGTTGTTGAAATTTTTAAAATTAAGAAAATTTTTAAAGTTAAAAAAATTATTATTATTTAAATAGTTATTAAATTTGGATAAAAAGTTAAAAAGAAAATGTATAATATTAATATTTATTTTAAATAATATAATGTTAAAGTAGAAATATTTTAATTTTTTTATTAATAAAAATAATTATTTAAAAGGTTAGTTTAATTGGTAAATATATAAAAAAATAATTATATTAATTTTTAAAAAGATTAAATATATTAAAAAAATAAAAATTATATTAATAAATAAGTTAAAAATATTTAAGGTTATTATGAAAATGTATAAATATAATTTTTTTAATTTGATTTTTGATATAAAAAAAAATATAAAAGTTTTAAAGTTATTAAATATAATTTATATTTTAATTGGTAAAGTTTATTAAAAAAAGTTATAATATAAATTTATAAATAAAAAATATAATAGTAAAGATTTTATTTAATATAATTTTAAATAGAAATAAATTATTTAAATAATATAAAAGTTAGAATTAATTTTAAATAGTAAATAATAAATTATAATATTTTTATTTAATTATAATAAAAAGGTAAAAAATTAGGTAAAAATAATTTAAAATTTTTTTTATTTATATAAATAATTAATTATATAAATTATTAATAATTTCTTTAATAAATTTTAATATTATAAAAAAAAAAATAATAAATAATTTATTTTATAACTTTTAAAAAAACGGTAAAGGTAAGAATTATAAGTTTAAATATTTTAGAAATAAATTTAATTAAAATAGTAAAAAAAAAAATTTATATTATAAATATGGTAAATATAATTATTTTAAAAAAGATTGTTTTAAGAAAAAAGATAATAATAGTAGTTAAAATAATTAAAATAACGGTTAGAGTAATAATTAAAATAATTAAATAATTTATATTTTATAATTATTAATTAAAATGGATTAATATATATATATAAATAATAGTATATATATTATTAAGATAAATAATAATGTTGTAAATTTTTTAATTAAAATATATAATGTTTAATATTTTAAAAAAGATTTTAAATATAAATTATAATAATTATTTTTAATTTTAATAATAATGTTAATAATTATGTAAAAAAATAAAATGTTATATTTATTAAATATTATTTTTTAATTATATTATTATTATTTTATATATTTTAAACATTTTTTTATAAATATAAAAATTAATATGTATATTATAAATAAAAAATATATTATATTTATAAAAATTAGGTTAATATTTATAATAAAAATAAAAATAATATAATATAAATTATAAAGTTTTAAAAGAAAATTTATAAAAGTAATGTTATATTATATTTTTTTTATTTAAAATTTATTTAAAAAAATTATTATATAAAATAGAAAAATAAATATATAATTAATATATTTAAAATATTAATAAAATAATTTTTATAATTATAAATATTAAATAAAAGAGTTTTTTATTATAAAAATATAATAAATTTAAGTTTTAAATTTTAATATTATTTTATAAATAAAGATGTAAATTAAAAATAAATATAAATATTAATTATTAAATTTATAAGATATTATTAAAATTATTAAATAAAATAAAAGATAAGTTAATTTTTTAATATTAAAAATTATATTATTTTAATATAAATAAATTGAAATAAATTATTAATAAGTTTATAAGTATAAATATTAATAAAGAAATAATTAAAAATTTCTTTTATTTTATATATAATTAAGTAAAGATTATAAAAATATTTTTTAAAAAATTATAAAAATGAGTAAATTATGTTGGTAAAATAATTTAATATAATTTAAAAATGTTATAATTTATTTTAATTAAAGGTAATAAATATTTTATAATAATTATAAATAATAAAAATATTTGATGATAATTTATAATATATAAAATGAAAAATAAAATTATTAAAATGTTAATAAAATATTTTATTTAATTGTATAAAATGTTTTAAATTTTTTTTAATTTTAAAAATGGTTTAAAAAAATAAATTAAAATTTTTTAAATTAATAACGGATAAAAATTTGGTATAAATTATTTGAAAAAATTTTATTAAAATAAAGAAATTAAATTAATTTAATCTTTATTTTATAATTAATATTATAATGGTATAATGGAAAAAAGTATATAATTTTTATAAAATAAAATATAGGTTATATATATTATAATAAAAATATTAATTTATTTTGAAAATTATATATTAATAATAATGATATATATTATTAATAAAATTAAAGTATTAAAATAAAAAGGTATTATATTTATAAAAAGATATAAAATGTGTTTAAAATTTGAAAAAAATTATAAATTATATAATGTTTATTTTAAAGTTATTAATAATTATTATATTATTTTAATTGATTTAAATTATTAAGTTATGGTAATTAAAAAATTTAATAAGAAAAAAATAAAAATTGTATTTTTAAGTTATTAAAAAAAGTATAATTTTATGGTGTAAATATTTGAAAAAAGGAAATTTTTTATAATATTATATATTGTTTTTTACGAATATATTGGAAATAATAACTAAGTTTTTAATTTAAAAAATATTATTAAATTATTATTAAATTATATATAAAAACGTTTGTGTTATAAAAAAGTAGTTAAGGTATTTAAAATTGGCGTGAAAAATTATAATAATAATATTATTAATAAAAATATTATTAATAAAAAAAAGGTTAAATTAAATGTAAATGTAGTTATTTTAAAAAGTTTATATTAAATTTATATATATATAAAATGTTAAATAAAATGGATAACTTTTTTACAATAATATTTAATTAAAAAGGTAAATTAAATAATTATTTTGAAAATAATTGGTATATTAACGTTATTATTTATAATGAAAATAATTTTATAAATAATTTTTTAAAAAATTATAAAAAAGTATAAAAAAAAAATATTATTTAAAAATATTTTATTAATTTTACGAAATAATATAAAATATTTTAAATGAACAGTAATAAATTTACGTTAAAAAAAGTAAAAATGGGTTTTAAATGGAATAAATAATTTAAAACCATTTATAAAAAATTTTATAAAAATTTATAACAAGGTATATTTAATTTTATATTATTATGTAAAGTTATTTATAACTATTAAATAAATTTTAAATAAATATTAAAAAAGAAATATTTATTTAATAGGTTATTAAATAAATTTAAAATATATATTTATACATAAGATTTTATATAATATAAAAATATAAATTATAATAAAATAAAAGTTATAATAGTTAAATTAAAGTAATTTTATAAAAAATATTAATAACATTAATTATATTTTTAAAATGGTATGCTGTATAAATTAACTTTATAATAGCGTATTTTAATAAAGATTTAAAAAAAGATATTTTTATAAAGTTTTTTCCAATATTAAAAAAATATTTTAATATATATTTAAATAAAAAAATATATAAATTTAATAAATTAAAAATTATTACATTAATAAATTTATTATATAAATTAAAATAGTTTAATATTATATAATAAAAAAAGGTTTAAAATATATTAAAAAAATTAAAATATATATTAATAAAAGTTAATAACGTTATTTATATTAATAAAAATATAAAAAATATAATTATCTTTTATATTAATAATTTTTTATTATTTAGATTTAACTTTAAACAATTAAAAACATTAATAAATAATATTTAAAAAAACATTTTTATCATAAATTTAAATAACATCAATTAATATTTAAAAATAAAAATTGTAAAATTTACCTTTATTAACAACGTACGTTTTAATCAAAAATAATATATTAATAAAACTTTTCTTAACATAACATTAAAAGAAATAAAAATAATCTTAATATTATTTAATTTAAAAACGCAAAAAAACGTAATTTTTTATAATATAAACAATTATACAAATATAAATAAAATTTTTAAATATATATTTTTAATAAATAAAACAAATTTTTTTACTTATTTTATAAAATTTAACATTAACTTTATTATATTAACTTAAATATAATTTATAAATAATTTTATAATAAAATATATAATAAAAATTAAAAAAATAATAAAATATTTATATAATATTAAAAAAAATATATATAATATTATATATTTAATAAAAACCACCCACATTATAAATATAATAAAATCGGATTATATAACATTATAAACGCCAATTACGTTTTAAACTTAATTATTAAAAAATCAACCATTGGTTATATATTTTTTATAACCGGGACACTGATATTATAACTATTAAAACTATAAATAATTATTACCAACAATTTAAACAAATCTAAATATATTATATTTATTATTATTGTTATAAATATAACATAAATTTGTAATTTTTTAAAAAAATTAAAACATATACTTAAAAAATTAAAACATATACCTAAAAAATTAATTACGTTATTATATAATAATATAATAATAATTAATTAATTAAAAAAATTAACAATAAATTGTTAAAAATAACATATATAAAAAGATTATCATTATATATAGTTAAAAATAAAAATTAGTTATATTATAATATAATACATTAATAAAAAAAATCTAACTAATAGATTTATTAAACCTTTAAATAAAAAAAATACTATAAATTTATAAAATTATTAAATATAAAAAATTAAAAATAAGTTTATAATATATCCAAAAAGACATATAAAAAGTACTTACCTTAAAAATGTTTTTATATATAAATAAAAAAGTTATAAATATTAATCCGTATTTTGTTTTATAATGGGGTTCCATATAAAAACAAAACCTTTTAAAACTTTAAATACATATATAATAATATATATAAACATTAACACGTACTCGTATTCCTTTATATAATAAATTAAAAAAATAATTATTTTTATTACGATAATTTAACGGATATTTACTTTTAATAATTTATTAATTATAAAATTTTTTAATATATTATTATTAAAAAGTTTAATTGTTAATTGTTTAATATTTTTAATAAAAAAATTTATAAAGTAATTAAAAAACGTTATTAATTTATTAAATAAAAAACGTTTTAAGTTAAAATTAAATTAAAAGGTTAACGTGTTAAATTAAGGTATAAATTTAATAGTAAAAAACGTTAATTAAGTAATAATAATAAATTAAAAGGTTAATTAAATAATTAAAGAAATTATTTTAATAATTTAATAATTTAATAATTATTGTGAAAAATAAATTAAAATAATTAAGTAAGAGATAAATGTATTTAGTTAAAGGGCTTTTATTTTTACGGGATGAAAAACACGATTAATATACATAAAATAAATAAAACGCAATTAAATGAGGTCAATTAATTAACCTAATATTGCTTTTAATTATAATTATAATTGGTAATATAAAGATTTAATATTAATTTATTTATAAAATATATATTATATCGGTTTAATTTAATTGTTATTTATTAACAAATAATATTATTTTAAATATTTATAAAAAATTTTATTTAATTAATAATAAAATTTTATTAAAATTTAATATATAAGTAAAAATTAAAAATGGAAAAATGGTAAAAATTAAATTATTAATTTTATTTATTATTGGTTAATGTATTAAAGTAATAAAAGATATGTTTAATAAATCGGATAAATTTAATATTAAAGATTTAATGTTAATTAATGTAGTTATTATAAAAGAATTTTACGTTAATATTATATCGGAAATTATTTTTAAAGAAAAAGTTAAAGTGTAATATTATGGTAAAGTTTATATTTTAAAGTATTTTATTAAATTTTAAACATAAATTAAAAATTGTATTTATTTAACTCGCGTAATATTAGACTTAAATTTAATAAATACTTATTTAATTTATATAAAAATTAAATAAATCTTTATTTTTAAATATGTTATTTTATTGTATTTAATTTAAGTTAAATAATAAAAATTTAAAGCTGTAAATAATATAAAAAACCTCGTTTTTAATGTTTTTTTTTAAAAAAAATAATATTTTATAAACTTTATATATAACTTAATTTTAAATTCTTTATTAATTATTATAATAATTAAAACAAATAAATGTATTTATTTAATATTATATATTTTAACAGTCTTTTTTTTATAAAAAAAGATATTACATTTAACGTATTTTTAATTTGTTTTTAACAAATATGCGTTACGTACGGCTTGGTTAATAATATTTTTAAATTGTTTAATATATAATAAACAATATTTACGACTTTTTAAATGTATTTTTATATGGTATTTTATCTTTTTACTTAGCCAAAAATTATTTTTTAATATATTTAAAAAATATTAATCAAGTATATAATATTAAATAATTAATACGGTAAACGTTTAAGTTAACTATTAATATAATATTTTACAATATTTATATTAAAAATATTGTTAATTATATTTTGTATTATTTTATTATTAGTTATTTAAATAGGTTCGCGCCAAAAGATAAAGCTATTTACAAGTATAATATTTAATTAATATAAAAATTAACGTTAGTTTATAACGGGAAAGTAAATAAAAAGATTTAATAAAAAATTAAAATAAAATGTTTGTTAGCTTTTTTATTACTAGCAACTTTTATTAAAGCTTATATCGGCCCGTAATTAATTTTTAATATTAACGTTTTTTATTAAATAATTGTAAGTTAATATTAAAGTTAAAATAAACAATCGTTTTTAAGGTAAATTATTAAAAAACACTCGAAATATTTTAACGTTTATTTACGTTAAAATTAACTTTTTACGGTTATTTATATAAAGTATTTTATAATTTATATATATTATTAAAAACATTAAAAACATATTGTTATTATTAAATGTAAATTATATAACGTTATTATTAATTATAAACTTTATAAATAAGTTTTTTTACTAGGGTTAATTCGTTTTATTTTTATTATATTTAACGTTTTTAATATTAACAAATTTGCTGGCGATATTACCTTTTATATAAATAATATTTATTGCTATTATTTTTTTAGTTTTTAAATAAATAAATAATTTAATTATAATAAAAAAGTTATTAATAAAAATGTAATAATATAAGCTTATAAATAATTGAAATAAATTTATAAGTAAAAATATAATTATAACTTAAATAAAATCCAGTTTTTACATTAAATTTAATAAAAATTTACTTTATAATAGTAATTTATTTTTAAAATAAAATATTAATATAAAAAATAACTTATTTAAGTTAAAACTTAAATTTTAAATCTAAAATATATTAACTTATTTAGCATTTTAAATATTATATTATTACGGCTTTTAAATTTGGTTATAACTTTATCGATTAATATAATAAAGTTTAAAAAGCTTTAAACGGCAAAATTAACTGTTATAAAAACTATATTTTAAAAGGTTACTTTGTTAAAAATTAATTTAATCGTCATATTATTAAAATTGTAAATAATAAAGTTGTAAAATAATAACTTAAAGTAATGTTAAAACATAAAACGTTAAATAAATGTATATATTAACGCTTAAAAAAATAAATATTAATAATTACGCCGTTGTTAATTAAGGTTAATTTCCATATAAATTAAATAGAAAATTTTTTTTTTTTAATAACGTTAGTTTTAAAATTATAACGAAAACTTAAATAAAGTTTAATATTATCACTTTTTTGCTTTTATTACTTTTAAAATCGACGATTTATCCAAATAATTTACTTTTTAACCAAAAACAACGGTATAAATAATAAAAATAAGCTTAAAAAGGTATAAAAAACGTAATTGGTTATTTAATAACAATAACTTTATAAAGGTTTTTAAAACGTTAATATAACCATTTTACCAGGTAAAAAATTAATAAAATAACTTTAATTTATATTAATATTATAATAATATATTTTACATAGCCGTTATTTTTTATTACTTTATATAAAGCTATTATTAACTTAATTTTAAAAGGTTATTTTATTTGGTAAATTATCGGGATTTAACTAAATATGAACATTATTTAATTGGTTAAAAAGGTTTTTAATAATTTCGGATTTATTTAATTTAATTATTTCGTTTATATTAAACGCGTTAAAGTTATAGTCGTAATTTAAATTATTGTTAAAATTATTAAAATTGTTAAAATTGTTAAAATTATTATTAATTACGGTATTGTTAAAAAGATTTAAAGGTAATATATTAGTTATAAATTATACGAGAAATTAAATTTAAGATTTATTAGTAAATTAAGTATTATTTAAAAAAGGAATTTTTTAAAAGATAAATATTGGAAATATTTAAGGTTAAAATTTAACTAAATTATTAATTTACCTTTTAAATTTAAATTTATTATTTATAAAAGTTAAAATTTATATATTAATATATTAAAGTTTTATTTAAATATACGTAAAATTAATTATGTAATATATACGTGGCTGTAATTACAAGTATTAAACTTATTTAAAAAGGTTTAATTAAATGAATACAATTTTTAACCCATGTTTAAAACTTAATGGGATAAATTACGGATTGATAATATAGTTATTAAATAATTAATTAAATAGTTTAATTTATTATTTTTTAAATATAAGTTATTTAAAATTTATTTATTATTTATTTATATTTTAATTATGTTTTAATTATATAATAATATAATCGATATTATAATTTATTTTATATTAATTATAATAAAAAGGTTATTTATTTTTTTATTAAAAAAAAGGATATTAAAGATTTATAATATTTTAAGTTTAATTATTTGAAATTAAATGTTTGAAAAGTTTTAATATATAATGTTAAAAGAATAAAAATTAAAGGAAAACCTATAATTAAATGTGTAATTTATGTTAAAGTTTAAATTAAATATATTATTGTTAAAAAGAAATTAAAATGTTTTTTTTTTAAAATTATTTTAAAGAATATTTTAAGATTTATTTAAATTTTTTGTAAAGTATAATGGAATGTTATAAATGTTAATTAAATTAAATAAATATTTGGGATTTATTATAATTTATATATTTTTTAATAAAATATAAAATAGTATTATATTAAAGGTTAATTAAATAAATAATTAAATAAACCATTAATTTAAGTTAAAAATATGTAAATTAAAGTATAATAATGATATTTTAATATTTAATATATAAAAACCGATTTAATATAATTAATAAATATTTAAAAAAAAATTAAATTTAAAGTTATTTTTATTTATAATAAAAAAATTAATAAGTGCGATTAAGAAATTAAGTTAAAAGTTTTAAATTAAATTTATTAAAATGCGATTAAACGTTAATTTATTAAAAAGATTATAGTTAAAATACGTAAAAGTAATAATTTATTTAATAAATGAAAATTTTAATTAAAAGAATAGTTATAAATTATTGTTGGAAATATTAAAAAATTAATTTTGTTAATATTTTAAATAATATAATTTAAAAATAATACAAAGTTTTTATAAATAATTTAAAATTATATTAAAATTATATTAAAATTATATTTATTAAATTAAAACGTAATTAATATAAAAAATAAATAAGGTAAAAAAGTTTAATTAAAAATATATATAAAGTATTTAATTAATTATAAAACTATTAATATATATTATATATAAAGTTTTTACTAGCGGAAAATTATTTTAATAAAAAACATTTAATTTAATGAAAAATTATTTTATAAATTTAAAAAAAATTATAGTTATTCTAAATATTTAAAAAAAATTAATATATATTAACAAAATAAAAAAAATTAAACGCCATTTTATAAAACGTATTAAATTAATTAAATTAATAAAATAATAAACTTTTTATTTGCAATTATTTAACCGATATAACTTAAAATAAAAAAAGTGAGTTAACGGAAAAGTTAAATTTAATAAATGGTTAATTTAAAAAAAAAACTATAAATAACAGTTTGTATTATATTTAAGTAAAATTAAAATTAATTTTTAAGTTAAAAAATTTAAATATGGTAAATTAATAATAAAAAATTATAATATTTAAAGAAATATTTAAATTAAGGTAATAGTTTAATAGTATAAAAAATGTATTATAAAGCGTTAATAATAATTTTTTTAAAAAAATATAAGTAAATAATTAAGATTTATTATAAATTAATTATTTATAAAAGCAATTTTAAATTTATTAATTTATTAAAAGGTGGGTATATTAATTAAAAAACTTTGTTAAAAATAAAAAAAAAGTGGTTAAAATTAATAAAATATAATTAATGGGTTAAAGGTAAAAGTTTTTTAAAAAACGATAATGTAAAAGGTATAACTTTATTAATTATTGTTTTAGTTATTATAAAGTACAGTAACTCGAAAAAATAAACGTCAAATGGTTTTTTTACAACAAAAGTTACCATGTTTATTTATTTATATTTACTTAAAATATATATAAACATTTTACATTAAAATGGAATAAATTAAACTAATATAAATCGGATTTAATAGCTTTTTTACTTTTATTTAAAGAAATTGTTTAAATTAATTAAAAATGTTAAAATAGGGTATTTTTAAAAAGTATTAATTTTATATGGGAAAACCGTTTAATATACATGTTTTAATAAAATATTTAAAATAAAATTAAGTTAAAATTCGAGGATTTAATTTAAAATCATGGAGATTTTATATTTATAACTATTATAAATTAAAACAATTATGGTAATATTTTAAATTTAATTACTTATAAACGTAATTAATTATATTTATTTTAATCATTTTAATTTTAAAATTACCTTTTAACTTAGACTTTATATTTTATAAGCCTTTTAAATAACATAACTTAAAGGAAATATGGATAAATTATAGCATTGGTTTAAGTATTTTATTATATTAAAAGTGGATTTTTACTTATATAATATAAATAGTTATTTAATTTACAAATCGTTATACACCATGTTACATTACCATTTAACGTTTATTTTTTCGACCCATTGTATAGTTAAAATAAAATAATTATATTTAAAGATAAATTGTTTAAAAACTTTTTAAATATATTTTTGTTTAATTAAAAAGAAATTATTTATAAAGAAAATTATAAATATAAAATAGTGTATGCCGTTATTACGGTTATATTGTAACCAAAAAATATACTTAAATTATAAAATATAAATAACCGAGGTTTTATTTATAAGTTAATGTTAATTAAACTGTTATTTAAAAAATGAAAAAATTTAAAATATTATTTTTTAAATAAACAATTTTAAAAAAATATTAACGGTAAAATATAAGTTATAATTGTTAAAAACGTTTGGAAAATTATTAATATAAATAAAGTGGAGTTAATATCATTATTAATAAAATAAATATTTAATTATAAATTTAATATTAATAACTTTTTAATAATATATAAATTTAAAGTAATAAAAAAAAATCTATAAAAAATAAATATCTTTAATAATATATATATAATTATTTTAATAATTAAAACGTTTAAAATTATAATAATTATTATAATAAAGTTTAACTTAAAAATTATTTAATATAATATAAAAAACGTTTTTATTTATATATTATATAAAAATGGTAAATTTATATATATATAACTATTAAATAAATATAAATAATTAAATAAATATGCGTAATTAAAATAAACGTTATATAAACTAAAAAACGTTTTTTTTTATAATATAACAAAGTAATAAAAACTTTAATAAGTATTAAAATGGTAGTTTTTACTAAAAAACCATACTTATTTTACTTTTTAAATAAATTAATATACATATTAATTTATGTTAATAATATATTAATTATATATTATAAAATATATTAAAAAATAGTTGAAATAGTAGTTAATTCTATAAAAAATATTTGGAAAACAATAAAATAAAAACCAATAAACTAATATTTAAATATTAAAATAATATGCAATTATAAATAAAAAACGATTATATTTAATTATAAAATATATAGTAACAAAATGGTTTAAAAATATAATTTAACCAATTTATTATATAATTTAATAATTTTAATAATTATAATAAAATTAGTTAAATATAATAAAATAATTAATAAAACAATTATTAAAGAATATTAAAAGAAAATTGGTTTAATATTATATATAATTATAATAGTTTATTTAAAAATGGTTTACGTAATATTATAACTTTTTTATCGTTTTATTAACTTAAAACGTTAATATTTAAAAATTATTAATTAAATTATTAAATATTTATATATTAAATAAAACTTTTATATCAAATATAAAAATAAAAATTCGGATTTTAAAATATTATTTATAATTAAAAATATATTATTTGCTAATAATAACGCAATAAAACGGTTTTTTTTTAATTATACCATTTTTTTATTTAATAGATTAATAATATAAAAAGTAATATAATAAATAATTATATTAATTTGTATTATAAAAACTAAATTAATAACTATAAAAAAATTACAAAAAGAATTATTATATTTTAATACTTGTTTAAAGATATTAAGTTAAATATAAACAAATAATAAAAAGGTTTTAATAATAATTAATAAATAATATAATTAATAGTTAAAAAAAAGATTAATATAAAATTACGGTATATTAATATTTAAAATATATAGTTATATTAAAAATATATTAAAAATATATTTAACATAATTTGTTTACTTATTAATTAAATATTAATAAACGATTTAATAAAAACTTTTATAAAATAATAATTTAAATATTTTAAAACATTTTTAAACTTATAATATAATAATATTATTAATTAATAATATAAAAACGTTAAAAATATTATAATAATTTTTTATTATATTTTTTATTTTTTATTAATATTATAAATTAATAATTATAAAAATAATAAAAAAACTATATTAATATTTATTAAAATAGTTATTTAAATATTAATTAAATTTTAATATAAAGTTATTAAATTAAAAATAACCCATATTATTAATAATAAATTATTTAATTATTTAAATTAACTTATTAAATAAAAAACGATTAAACTTTAACCGTAATTATATAATAAAACAGAAATAATCAAGTAAAATACAAAGTTAAAATAAAAAGCTATATTTATAAACGTCATTACGTAACTTTTCCTTAACACCGCCAAGATTATTATTATATTAAACCTTAAAACTATTGTTATTATTTACTAAATTAATTATTAAACCAATTACTTTATTTATATCTTTATTAAATATTTTTACTTTTTTATTAAACTTTATATTTATATTTATATTATTATTTTGTTTAATAAAATTATTTAAACCAAGATTTACTTGGCTTTTATTATTTTTTATAACTTTACTATTAATATTTTCTTTTACCATATTACCGTTTTTATAATTATTAATACTAAAAACTTTATTTATTTTATTATAAAACTTTTTCTTATATTACATATTTAACGCTACCGCTTTTTTACTTTTTACGGTAATTTCCCCGCTAATATATGATATTTTTAAACTATTAAATTTTTTATTATTTTTTAAAACGTTAAATAAAAATTATTCGCTATTAAAATTTACTTTACTTTCTTTTTTAACTTTTTCATTTAAATTTATCCATAATATTAACTTATATTAAAAAAATATATTTAATAAATCTTTACTTAAATATAACTTTATTTATAAATTTAAACAAATATAATTATTTAAATAATAATTAAATAAAGATTAAAAAATTAATTAATATTATAAATAAAAGTAAAACGGAATAATTTATATAACTTTATAATTATAATTATTATAAACGTAAGTAAAGTATTTATTTAAATTTTTAATATAATTATAACAATTAAAATTTAATTTACAGGTAAAAAAAAACTTTAAAAATAGCGAAAATAATATATATTCTTTAAAATAATGCGCGTTAAATTAATATATTATCGGAAGGTAAAAATTATAAGTTTAATAAAGTTGTTAACCGAGGTAAAAAATTAACGCTTTAATAAAAACTTAATAAAATATAATTAATAATATAAATAATTATTAAATACGAAAAATAATACTGTAATTATTATATAATAATTATATTTTATATATATTATATAAAAATCAAAAAATACGATTTATTTAATAAATTAATTAAAATAACCGGAATAAATAAAATAACGCGGTATTTTTTAACACGAATTTTATAAAAATTATTATTAATATAATATCTTTTACTGCGTTAAATAAAACTTAATATTAACGGAGTATTAAAGTTAAAATTATTGTAAGTAACTGTTATATTAATTATTTAAAAAACGGGAATTTTAAAGATTAAATTAAAAATTAAATAAAAAATAATAAAGGTATAAAAAGTAAAAGAGTCCGGTTTTAAACGAAGGTTAACGAAACGCGTATAATAAAAGTTATTAACGTTAAAAATTTAAATTTGTTAAATTTTATTATACTGAAATATAATAAATAAATATATTAATAAATAAAATTATAAAAAAATAAAATTATAATCGAAATAAAAAGTTAAATTTAAAAAATTACATTATCTTAAAAGGAAATTTAAAAAATAAATTTAAAAAATAAATTAAAAAAACCTTTTATTTATATAAATCTTTTTTATTAAATTATTTTAAAGTTATTATTACGGTAATATAAATAATAGTTATAATAAAAAAGGTAGTTTAATATATTATCGGAATATTAACGTAAATTTTAAATAATATATATAAACTTATTTATTAAATTCGTTTTTTTATTATATATTATAATAGTTATTATTTAATCCGTTTTGAAAATAAATTATTACTTGTATATATAGTTTTTAATAATATTAATAAGTTTAAAAATATAATATATTATTTTTATTTAAAAGATATATTATATAAAATAAATAATTCTAATTATAATATAATTATTATAACAATTATAAAAAATTATAACGTTAATTACAATTATTATATAATTAATTAATTATATAAAAGTTACGTTTTATATAATTATACTTTAAACAATTTAAACTATTACATATTACTTATAATTACCATATATTATTTATAATAACATTATAACTTTTAACATATTATTATTTATAACAAAAATAATTTTATAAATAACTTTTTAAAAAATTATAAAAAAATATAAAAAGAAAATTTTATTTAAAAATATTTTATTAATTTTATAAAATAATATAAAACGTTTTAAGTAAATAATAAAAATTTTTACTTTAATAAATTTAAATTAAAATTCATTAAATTAATAAGTTACGCCCGTTAACATTTAACAGCGTTATAAACGCCATATAAACGCTTAGTTTATGTCATTGTATTTATAAGTTTAAAGTTTAAAAAAGTAATATAAAACTTAAGTTTTAACGAATTTTAATTTAAAATATGTTTAATATATTTAACCATATTTCGAAAAGTTTTTTTAAAAATTAAACTTTATATTTACAATAATTTAATATTTAATAATAATGTACGAAATAGTTTTTATTTTTATAATTTAAAGTTAATATTTTGTTTTTTTTTACTTTTTTAATTTTTTTTACATATTTATATGGTATTGTGTTATAATATCATAAGTTTTAACGTTTAAAAATACGTAATAATATTAAAAATGTTATATTAACATTTATAATCACGTATAAAAAAGTTTTTTTTAATTTAAAGTTAATAATTTAATTGTTTAAACTTTTTTGTTATTTTACATGTTTATATAATATTGCGTTATAATGTTATAAACTTTTAATGTAATATATTTTTAAAAACGTTACGACCGGTGTTACGACCGGTATTACAGTTAATTATTATTTTAAAACGTTTAAAACGCGTATATTTATTAATAATAAAGTTAATAAATATTTTAAATTAATTAAAATTTATTTTAAACGCGTTAATATTATTGTTTTTAATATTGTATTTTTAATATTAAATAATTTGTTATGGTAAAAATTACCCGAGTTATTTTAAACCAAAAATTTAAAATTATTTTTAAAGTTATGCCAAGGTTATAATTAATTAAAAAGTTATATGGTTAAAAAAGTTATATGGTTAAAAAAGGTATAACCGTATAAACGATCTCGAATTTATGGTTTAAATTTATTAAAATAAATTAAATTTATGTTAATAAAAGTAAAAATAAATTTAAAATATATATTTATGCGTAAAGTTTTACGTAATATAAAAATATAAATTATAATAAAATAAAAGTTATAACAGTTAAAACGGTTTTATAAAAAATATTAATAATATTAATTATATTTTTAAAATAATATATTGTATAAATTAACTTTATAATAATATATTTTAATAAAAATGTAAAAAAATATTTTAACGCATATTTAAACAAAAAGAAAAAATATGGTTTTAATAAATTAAAAATTATTAAATTAATAAACTTGTTATATAAATTAAAATAATTTAATGTTATTTGGTAAAAAAAAATTTAAAGTATATTAAAAAAATTAAAATATATATTAATAAAAGTTAACATAATGTTATTTATATTAATAAAAGTATAAAAAATATAATTGTTTTTTATATTAATAATTTTTTATTATTTAAATTAAACTTTAAATAATTTAAAAATATTAATAAATAATATTTTAAAAAACGTTTTTATTACGGATTTAAACGATATTAATTAATATTTAAAAATAAAAATTATAAAAATTATTTTTATTAATAATGTATGTTTTAATTAAAAATAATATATTAATAAAGCTTTTTTTAATACGGCGTTAAAAAAAATAAAAGTAATTTTAATATTATTTAATTTAAAAGTATAAAAAAACGTGATTTTTTATAATATAAATAATTATATAAATGTAAATAAAATTTTTAAATATGTATTTTTAATGGGTAAAATAAATTTTCCCGTGTATTTTATAAAATTTAACATTAGTTTTATTATGCTAATTTAAATATAATTTATAAATAATTTTATAACAAAATATATAATAAAAATTAAAAAAATAATGAAATATTTACATAATATTAAAAAAAGATATATACGGTGTTAAATATTTAATAAAAATTATTTATATTATAAATATAATAAAATTAAATTATACGGCGTTATAAACGCTAATTATATTTTAAATTTAATTATTAAAAGATTAATTATTAATTACGTATTTTTTATAACCGGAAAATTGGTATTATAATTATTAAAATTATAAATAATTATTATTAAAAGTTTACATAAATTTAAATATATTATATTTATTATTATTACCATAAATATAATATAAATTTATAATTTTTTAAAAAATTAAAATATATATTTAAAATATTAATTATATTTTTATATAATAATATATTAATAATTAATTGGTTAAAGAAATTTATAATAAATTGTTAAAAATAATATATATAAAAATATTATTATCATATATAATAAAAAATAAAAACTAGTTATTTAAAACAAAGTCCGGTATTTTATATTACATTAATTAAAAAATTATTATGGGAAATTAATAAGGTAATTAATAAGGTAATTGATAAAATAATTAATAAATATTACGTAAGTAATTAATAAAACATTAATAAAGAGTTAATAAAACATTGATAAAGAATTAATAAAATATTAATAAAGAATTAATAAAAACTTAATAAACGCACGAACCACCGGATTTATGCGACATTGATAAGGTAATTGATAAAGAATTAACAAGCGTACGGACCACCACTTTTGTAAGAAATTGATAAGGTAATTGATAAAAGATTAAGAAGCGCACAGGCCACCACATTTGTGGGAAATTGATAAGGTAATTGATAAGGAATTGAGAGGCGCATAGGCCATTACATTCGTGGGAAATTGATAAGGTAATTGAAAAATTAAAACGCGTACCGACCAATAAAATACCGGACTTCGTCCTGGTCCTGGCGCTTTATTTA
>NW_026055004.1:0-19969 GCF_022478755.1 Daldinia loculata
TAACCCTAACCCTAACCCTAACCCTAACCCTTAACCCTAACCCTTAACCCTAACCCTAACCCTTAACCCTAACCCTAACCCTTAACCCTAACCCTTAACCCTAACCCTAACCCTTAACCCTAACCCTAACCCTAACCCTTTAACCCTAACCCTAACCCAATAAATTATTTATAAAATTTTATAAAATTTAAAAATATTTATATATTATAAATATTATAAAATATTAATTATTTTAAAATTACCGAAATTTTATTTTTATTTATTTTTATTCCGTTTATAATTATTATAAAACTTAAAAATATTATTTTATTAATATAAAATTTACATTTTTTTAAATTTATATAAAATTTTTACTTATATAACTTTTTAAAAATATTATAAACGTTTTAAATATATTATTTTTTATTTTTTAAATAAATTAAAATATTATTTAAATATATAATATATAACATATTAATTAAACTTATAAAAGTTTTATTAATATAATTTTAAAACAAAATTAAAATATTTAATAATTTAAAAAATATTATTAAATATTTAAAATATTTATATTTAATATAAAACGTTATTTTTTATTTATTTTTTACTTTAATACGTAATTAATAATATATATTTTTTAAATTTAATTTTATAAAATATTTTACTTTTAAAAACTTATTTAAAATTTTATTAATTAATAAAAAAATAATGTAATCTTTTTTTATAATTTTATTTAAATTATAATAATTAATATATAATTGTAGTTTTTTTTTTAATTTTAAAATAAATAATATTAAAGTTTTTATTAAATTTTTAAAAAATTAAATTTACCTTTTTTACAAAATATTATTAATATATTTTTTAAAAATTTTTAATTTTATTTTTATTAAAAAATAAATTAAATTAAATAAAGGTTTTTTACTTTTTTTAAAATTAATAAAATAATCTTAATTTTAATATTTTAAAAAAATAAATATTTTTTTTATATTAAAAACGTTTATAAATTTTTTATATTTTTTAAAAATAAAAAATATTATTATTTTATTAAACATTTTTTATAAATTAAAATATTATAAAATTATAATATTATTATTATTTTTTATTACTATCATTATAAATATCATTACTTTTTTTATTTCTTATATAATTTTATATATTTCTTTTTTTTTTTATATTAAACTTATATTTTTAAATTTAATAAAATAATATTATATTTTATTAAATCTTTTTAAAATAATATTAATTTTTATAATTTATAACATTTTTAATATAATTTTATAATTAAAATTTTATTTTATTATATTAATAAAATTAATAACCTTTTATATAACTTTTTAATTATTTTTAACTTTTATAATAATATAAAATTATATTAATATTTTTTTTTTTTTAAAAAAATTTTTTATTTTCTTTTTTAAAATAAAATCTTTTTATATCTTTAATAAAATATAATTAACTTTAATTAAATTATAATTAAACTTTATATTTATAAAGATTTTAAAAAAAATTTATTTATTTTTTATTTATAACTTTATTACTATTTTAAAATAAACTTAAAAAAAAATTAAATTTTATTAAAAGTTTTAAACATTTTTTATTTATATTAAAATATTATTTAAATTAATTACCAATATATTATTACTTAATTATAAATATTTATAAATAAAATATTTATATTTTTAATATTTATAATAAATAATTTTTAAATAATAAAATTTAATATAATCTTTTTTTTTATAATTAAAATAATTTACCAAATACTTTAAATCTTTAATGTTTAAAATAAAAATAAAAATAAATTTTTTACCTTAATTAATAACGTTTTATTTATTTTTAATAATATTATAATTATTATTTTTTTATTATATTATTTTAATATTAAACTTTTTAATTTTTTCCTTAATATTTTTTATATTTTTTTATTAATTTTTATAAATAAATTTAAATAATTTCGTTTTATTTTTTAATTTATTATATATTACCGGTATAAATCTTTTAATATATTTAATTTTTAACTTAAAAATTAATTTAATTAATAAGTTAAAAATTTTCGTTTTTTTTAAATATTATTTTAAATCTTTTATTTTAATTATTTTATATTTTTTAAAAAAAGCCAAAAATAATTTATTAATTTTTAACATAATTTTTATATTATTATAAAAAAGTTAAATGCTTTTAAATTTTTATTTTTAATTATATTATATAACCATTTTTTTATTTTTAATTATAAAATTTTTTTAAAATTTTTATTATTATTAATAATATATTAAAACCATTATTTAACCATTTTATTTTTTAAATAAAATATTACATATAAAATTTTATTTTTATTTATATAATAATATTATAAAAAAAACCTAGCTTTAAAACCTTTTAAAAAAATTATTAATTTTACGCCGTTATTATTTTTATTTTTTTTATAAATAATATTAAATAATAATAATTTATTAAAAGTTAAACTTTTATTATAATTACTTTTTTGCTGTTTTTTTTTATAATAAAAAATTTTTATAATATAAAAAATAAATTACCTTTTTTTTAAAGCTATAAAATACTTAATTTTACATTTTTTTTAATTTTATTTTTTTAATTATTTAATATATTTATTTAATTTTTTTTTTATTATAACCTTTAAATTAATAATATTTAATAATATTATTACGTTAATTATTATTAAAATAAAATTTATATTTTTTATAAATATATTATTATTATTTTTTAATTAATTTTATAATATATAATTTAAATTATTATTAATTATTTTTTACTTAAAAAACATAACGTTTTATTTTTTAATAAAAACTATTATAATAATTTAATAACAATTTTACTTTTAATAAACGGTTTATATTAATAAATAAAAACGTTAAATTATTAAAAAAAACCTTTAATATATATTATATATAAAATAAATATTAAAAATAATAATAAAACTACTATATAATAGCTATATAATAATAAAAATTTATTAACGCTTAACTTTTTATCTTTTTACAAAAGCGCAAAACGCTTCCTTATATATTTATCCTATATAAATCTATACCTAATTCATATTAACTTTACTTATACCCTAATACGTAGCACCCTTACGCTTGGCGATCTGCTCCACTGCCTCGACGAGCTTGAAGTTCTGATCGAAGACCTCGGGCTGGAAGCGTGGGAGCATGCGGCGGAAGTCGTTCTGCGGGAGGTCGTCTAAGCTACGCAGCTCGCCGCTTAGCCACCCGCGGCTGATGGGGCTGTATGCTACGATAGGGATGCCGACTATTAATGGATAACATCGTTAGCAGACGTATTATAGCCTCGTACTGTTTCCCAGATTACCTACGTTCGTGGCAAGTATCCGCAACACCGTTATGAAGGGGATCGGGCGTGAATAAGCTAAACTCGATCTCGGCGGCCGAGATAGGATGCACCGCGTGAGCTTTGCGGATTGTGTTTGCGCCAACTTCGCTCAGGCCGATACCGCCAATCTTACCCTCCTTTACGAGCTCGCCCAATGCTTTGATAGAGGTCTCAACGGGGACCTTAGGGTCAACCCGCGCGCATTCAAAGACGTCAATGGTTTTGGTACCACCTAGCACTTTGAGGGCCTCCTCGACAGAAGCGCGGATACCTTCCGGGCTACCGTCTGGTCCGGTCTTCATCCCAAATGCACCTTTGATGCTGAGAACGACCTTGCTAGCATCTTCGGGATACTGTTCGAAGTAGTACTTGACTAGATGCAGAGAATTTGCTTCGGGAGTTCCGTAGTGCACGCCCTACGTTCGAATTAGTCTTACTCTTAGGGGTTTGTAAAGCGAATTTCACTTACACCATTCCAAAGATTCGCACCTTGCTCTAATGCCGTCTTCAAGACTTTCGCAGCAATGGGATACTCGACAGGGGCCCACGGCTTCGTTAACCCTAGTATATGGTGTCGAATTAGTATTATCCTATGTTAATGCATATGCCTTATACAGTAGGCTACTTACCCAACATGCCGAATCCAACAGGGCCTACGACCTGGCCGTTGACACGAGTGGGCGCTGCTTTTCCTGGACTCATGATGTAAACTGTCGAATTATGCCGAGTTATGGTGGTTGATGGAAAATCGATAAAGGAGCTTTCTTGTAAGTTGTGCTACTGGAAAGGAAGAGCGCAGCTATTACAACCGGTATTGGTCTAGACATCTCTTACATATATTACGCGTTAACCGACTTTTATATATCCTCTACCGTGAAACATATCATTATTAGTTACGGCATGCTGGACTTTTTGTTCTTAAATCCGTATATATCTTATTCGGCCCGGATGTTATATTGAACCCCGGTCCTGACTAAGGGTCTGTCTAAGCCAAAAAATCTCATTCCGCCAAGACGTTCTTAGAGATGTTTTGTCAAGGGTTTGACGGGCGGGACTCAAATTGCCTCCCAACGCCGCAATTCTAGAGTACGACAACTAGCAATATGAAAATTCCGATTACTGCTTCGTGTTTCTAACCAGAGGTAGTTTATCTAAACGGACGAACGGAAAAGGGAAATATCTAGGACTCTTTGAATGTTATGTACGAACGCGTCTCTTACTATATTGATCGAGTGCATATGGTAGCAGGACCAACCAGTGTGGTGGTTCGGTACGCCAGATCGGCTCCGTCATCGTGCCCCATACTTTTCACGGCCGGTTTACTAGTATGGCGGATCCGACTCCCCGCCGGCGTTAGGA
Source organism: Daldinia loculata (assembly GCF_022478755.1). Classification (NCBI taxonomy): domain Eukaryota; kingdom Fungi; phylum Ascomycota; class Sordariomycetes; order Xylariales; family Hypoxylaceae; genus Daldinia; species Daldinia loculata. The sequence goes on from NW_026055004.1 coordinate 4,684, forward strand.
CAATTTCGCGCAGTATGTCCAGTGTTACAAGTTTACGATACAGATTCCTACAGGGGCATCAAGTTTCTTCGCCTTTTATTAAGCTGGTATATGTATGACTATAATGATAGCGAAGCCGGTATCAAGCCTTGCGCAGTGTTTAAGACAGGCAGTGCGCAGCAATAGCATCACTTACCTCTCCATCAACTGGTCAGATGAGTCTAGCGCCACCAAATAATGAACTATCTATATTAACGGCTCGATTTCCTTTGGTATCGTAGCCTGATGGCCTGGTGTTTGTAGGAGTATCGGCAATCTGCTAACCTGCTAAGCTCACTTGGTTCGAGGGCCCTTCGCTCTCCTTCACTCTCCTTCACTGGCCTTGCTGGGGCGTTAAATTAGTTCTCCAACTTAGCATATCTCGGCACAACACATTAGAGATTATAAAGGAATTCTTCGGCCCTCCTAATACGCACCCTTGACTTCCATTAGAGGAAACGGAAGCTGAGGTGGATAATGGCGCTGTAAGTTTCGTTTTTAATCGCGACGCCCATGAATTCCATACCTCACTTGGGAGATTTCTTATTTTTCTTGTCTTTATGCTTCTTTTCTTCCTTCTTATCTTTCTTCTTTTTCTTCCGCGAAGCTTCCGAGTCGCCCTCCTCGGCATTGGATTCGGTATTGGGCTCTACTGGTTGGATAGATATTTCGGCCTTTCGCTTGCTACTTGCTTGGGCAGCCTTTAGGGCGGCTTTGGCGCGTTCCTTCGCGATCATCTCGCTTAGCTTGGTGTTGACAACCTTGTTATTGTTCTCTGCCAAGTCGGCTCTGATGAATCGAATGGCGGCTTCCTTGTTTAGGGTCTGCTCGGGCTTCTCCGGGGGAGTCTCGATGTTTTTGATCTTGTCAAAGTATTGTCGTACGCGGGCGAGTTCCTTGAAGACGGGATGTTCTTTTGCCTCGACGCCATTAAGTCGAAGGGAAGCTTGTCGCTGTGTTAGACCAATAAAAATTTTCAATATTTAAAGGGCTTGTACTTACAAAAGAGCATCGATTCTATGGAATAGGTCGCAAGCACGTAGAGCTTGGCCTTGTCGAGCAGGGGCAGCTTGTTAGCGACATCCGAGATGTTACCAAGGATAGGCTGTAGGGCTTCTTCGAGGTTATCGAGTTCATCGTCGAGCCGATCCAACTGGGGTGAAATATTTGGCGGATCCATTATGCAAGAATCTGATATGAGATACTCGCGACCGTGATTAGAGGAAAGTGCTGATTTATCTAGGGTTGACTATCGCATTGGCCTAGGTCGCAATTGTATGCAACTGTATTGAAGAATTATGGCGGTGATTAGAGGCAAAATACACTATGAACTTTCAAGATTGTACGTAGGTAGGTAGTTAGTACGAAATACCTAGTGGACCTAAGTACATTTTCAGGTACGTACCTAACCTACCTAACCTTACTTCCATCCAGTACATCATAAAATATGGGCTTTCAGTTGCTTCCGCCAATGATAGCCATTTCATTTCGCACCGGCTTAGCGCAATCGTGGGGCCCGACTCGGATCCGTTCAAGAAAAAAATTAATATCACCGTCATGAAAAGCCGTTGCGAGACGATACACATGTCAATATAAACCTACACTCTAAACGCAGTCTGCTGGGTACCACCGCGTCGAATTTGTATCTATTATTTCGACCGGTATTTCTTTCTTCTACTTTCTTGTCTATCTTCTTCAATTTTATCCCAATGACCAGGGTTTGGCCTTAGCAAAGAGTCGCGATTCAGCCCTCGGCCATTCCAACGACATGAGAACAGCCGGTTAACCCACGATAAACTCCCACCCTGTATTCTCATATTTTTCGCCAGCCGCTTTCGCGGGCTTCAGCGCGAATACCTAGCAGAGCTACGACATGGAGTCGCGATAACCTCTATGTGGGCCGGGGGGCCACCAAGTACTTGTCCGCTGTTGCTGCCGCGATGCCGGACCTACAACGCCGGAATGATGGTTTCCGCCTCGATCCTCCTATATACTACCCCCCGACTTCACCCCAGAACGGCGGGTCGAGAGAGGGAGTTTCTCCAAGCTATCCCTTCTATACATCGCCACCAATTTCCAAGATTGCTACACCTCCTCACCCGTCTACTAAAGAGGATTCAGATTCCGCTAGAGCGTCGGCGGCGGTAGCAGCACAGGTAGGAGCCGAAACGGAAACCGAGTCCAATTCCCCGAGACCAGTACCTGCGATCAGGCTCTCGAATAAGATTCACGTTGTCGGCTTCGATCCGCATGCAAGATTCGTCGCCCACGCTCTTGCCGCTGATCCTAAACTACCTCCGGTTCAGATGCTCACTCACAACCCGATATCGATGAAGGCTTGGGGTCAGGAAGGTAGAGCTGTCAGTATCCATGATAGCAAAGGCCATCCCATATCTTCCCGGGAAATACTCTGCCCAGATTATGTCAGTCGTCGGTATAAGTCGCTAGGGTACCAGCCTATCTTGGACAATATTATTCTTAGCACCGCCGCCAGGGCTGCCTTCCCTACCTTGCATGCATTGCGTAAACGCATCGACCGTCGAACAACAGTCTGCTTGCTCGAGCCAGGACTTGGACTGATGGAAATGTTAAACGAGGAGGTGTTTGATGTTCCCGCTCTGCGGCCAAATTACGTGATCTGTCACAGCAGTCATAAACTTGCGAGACACTCGTACTATAAATATACGATACGACACATACCTGGGAAGTTATATCTGCACGCGGTTCCTAGGGATGACGAAGATGAGGATATAGACAGGGTAACGTCTCAATTGCTTGGGAATCAACATACTAAGCACATGATCGGTCTCCTCTCAGCGGCTAGTGACCTTAACGCAGTCGGCATATCCTGGCGGCGATTACTACTAGAGAAGCTACCCGACATGATCTTTGAATCACTAGCCGATACGCTTTCGGCCATCTTAGATTGCAGCTTCAACCTTATAAGGTGCAATAAAAATGCGATGAGACTATGGGAAAATATGTTGGCGGAGACGATACACATCATCTCGTCTCTTCCCGAATTCGAAGGCCATCGCAAGAAGCTCAGATTCCTACACGAAAGGCAGTTTGCGACGAAGCTCAGAGTCAGGCTAGAGAGGCAAGGTGCCGAGTATAGCCGGTGGGTAGCGGACGTCCGAATGGGAAAAGAACCGCCCGTCCAGTTCGTCAACGGCTATTTTGTGAGACGTGCCCAGGAGGTCGGAGTCGACCATAGGAATAACAGCCTAGCTATATCCATGCTTAAAGCGAGGGTAGAAAGCAGACGTAAGATGCACGAAGTGCCGTTCAAACTTATACCGGAATATGATGATTATTAAAAACTGCAGCTCACAGTATGGCCCGAGTATAGATAGACAGACACGGGTTTGAGTTGGTGTTGGTATTGTATATAGTGTACACTTACGCAAATCACTTGTATAACGAATTAGAGATGTTAGATTTTGATCTAAATATAACGCCTCGCCTCTATGTTAGAGATATCTAGAATTCCAGGCTACTTGTTTAATTACAAAGTATCTAGTTGTAATTTGTTGTAGTCTACCATGTATAATAAATGAGTTTGCTATGTTAGATCATGCATCAAAATCTTTCAACTTATACATACTAGAGGGAATGCACATATCGAAGAACGTAGAGTGAAGTTTTTTTACTTTATAAATCGTCTTGCGTCAGTATATACAGGAGCATTGGCTCGAGGACTCCGCAAGCAAACGCAACTGCACTCCGCAGACATAACTATACGTTGGCTAAAGACGATACGAATAGCCAGTGGACATGATTCCTTCGGCCCAAAAGCGCAGAGGTGGGAGAGTTCTCATTACCCCTTTTCCCGGCCATCCTCACTGCCTTCCCTTGCCACTTTCCTTTCCTTTCCTCTTCCTACCCTACGCCATCTTAGTACAGATAGATATCTTAGTACTGGCTAGCAGCAGCCTGGCAGGCCTTTAGCTGCTCGAGATACCAGCCGCAGATCTGCATGTTTCCGCCCTGTTCGTCCATGCACTTGGTGAAGGACTGCGTGGCGCCCTGGCAGTTGTTGCCCCACTGGCTCTGCTGCTGCTCTGCGCTGGCGGCTTGGGGAGAGGCCTCGGCGGGTGCGGAGCCGCCGCCGCCGAAGAGCCCGCCGATCGCGTGGCCGATGGAGGAACCTACTGCGACACCGCTGTATATGTTGATGTTAGCTATAGTTTATATATATTTTTTATAGGAAGTGGCTTGGGATAGCACGTACGCAGCAGTACTGGCCATCTGGCCGAACAAACCGGGTCCCTGGGAGCCCTGGGGAGCGGCCTGCGCAGGGGGATGCGGGTGCGCAGATTGCGCCGGGGCATAAGTCGCTGCTGGCCGCGTCTGTTGAGAAGAGGGGGCAGGCGCTCTGCTGGGGACCGTGGGACGAGCCGGAGCGGGACGAGCGGCGGGACGAGCGGCGGAACGGTTGCGAGGCATCTTGATTTATGTGTCGAGAAGTAAAAATGGATAGCGCGCGAATGAGGGTGTGTGTATGTTTATGTTATGTGTAGGTGGAAAAGAACGTCGATGCAGAAAAAAAAGTTGTTAGATGGATCGGCGAAACGGTAAAAAGGTAGAAGTCGACAGAAGGTCGCAGGTCGCTAGTTCGGATTTAAAGAAAATGCTGCTAAGGTAAGGTACATGAGGCAAAAGCTGGAAAAATAAATTTAGCTACCTGTTATGTGGCGGTGGCCAATGAGGGGTTGCTAATCGGTAATCAGTGGCCTGCACTTGAAGCTTATATTGTGGCGCTACAAGTTGCAAACCGTGTTTACTTCGTACATAAGGTTAATACATCTTCACTGAGTTTCATATTTCCTTTCTAATACAATACTACCTACATACAATAGTTCAGGATTTATTTTAACCCCAATGTTATAGACGTTTGACGTCCTCCTCTTTATTGGAAAATTGACACCACAGGAAAAAGGAGTTGAATGTGTTGAGCTTCCAACCTATGAAATCCATCAATTGCAAACGATCCAATAGAATTCATAACTTCATTGAAATGCCGACAACTACTAGTCATACTTTACGTATAACGCAAGAGTGCCAATCAATTCCGTAAGATTATTCAACTAATTAGGTATTTAACTCGTTCACTCAAACACTTCAAACCCAATAAGATCCGGGGCTGGCGAGTTTCCACTCGTAGCAAAGATTACTTGGTTCACACCCTCTACGAATCCATCAACCTCGATAAGCAACCTATCAGACTCAAGCCAGTCTCCTCCTGATATAGGAAACGCCCATCTCTTCGGCATCCCATCATTGACCGCAATCGTCATGTTTCGGGTATTGGAGCCCCAGTCCCAGGCACTGTCTAGGGCGAGCTCGTAGTTAATAAAATCGACGCCAACTAGCTTCTTTCCCTCGGAGCCCACAGTTACTGAGTCAAAGGTTGCGCTCGCTCCTTGGGCAGCAATGCTGATCTTGTTACCCGCAGGCGCGCATTCGGTTGCCTCACACGTAACTTTCGTCGCACCACCCGAGAGCGTGGAATTTTCTACCGAGTAGTAGCCTTTTGATGTAGGTCGCGAGGTCGATGCCACGATGTCGCTCAGGACCAGCAATCTCATTTCATGGGCCGCGAGCTCGAGTTTTTGGACTCCTGAGATCGTACTAATGTCTTCCGCTGCCCAAGCATCGCGAGCGTGGGCCTCCGAGACGTTCGCTACCGAGAGGTCGAACTCTACCGTCTGAGAATCGTTCTTCCAGTTTGTAATGCCAAGAACGATTCTCGATCCGGAGAGTTCGCCAGCCCAAATATCCCACTCTTCTTCGGTGTACCGACGGATGAGCCGCGCCTGCTTGCCTAGCGAATCCTGGTTGATAGCTATAACTTCTTCATTGCGAAGCACATCAAGAGAGGCGGCCGGCGCGAGCTTCGGGTCCATTGGCACCCCGATGTTAAGAGGAGACTTATTGATAGCCCACATGCTGAAGTGAAACTTCTCCTCTCGGAGAGACAGGGCGTTAAGTCCAACACTGTATATGTCAGTAACTGTACGCAATTCAATAGACGTACACTTACATGAGCATATCCATATCGGGATAAGCACCGACCGAAGTAGATTTATAAAACGGCACGACTTGGTTTGTAATCCTCCATACGCTCCTCCACGAGTTATAGATGTCGTTGCTGATCCTGTACACATTGCCAATGGGGGGCGCCCACTCGCCTAGATCTTCGCCGATACCCCATTGGCAAATGAAATAGGCGATGTCTCGATCTACGTCATCTAAAAGTGCGGCCATCTTCTTGTGACGCTCAGGCGATGTAGATTCCGGTGACACATAATCTGCCATTTTTTCCTTCGAGGACGAATAACAGTTGTCATATCTATAGACTCAGCCATTGTCAACTTCTCCTTCACTGGTTGATTTCAGACTCACTTTAAGGAGTCCCCCTCCCACTCGGCAAACGACTGCGCATCTATCTCTTCAAATCCTGTAGCTAATTAGAATTCTACTCAAACAGTAAGATACACATGAAGCTCATACCGAGAGAAGCTGGGAGGTCCGTCGAGCCGCATTGATAGTAACCTGCGCCAGAATAAAGACCGAATTTCAAGCCTAGGCCGTGAATATAATCTCCTAGAGCCTTGCCTCCGGATGGGAAAAGACTAGCATTCCACTGTAGCCGACCTTCTGAGTCTCTGTTCCTTGACATCCACCCACAGTCCGTCGTGACATATGTATAACCCAGTTCAGCCAACCCCAGGTCTACGAGCCCCTGAGCATTGGTCTTCATGATATCCTCGCTAGGGTAGCAGTTATAATGATTATAACTATTCCATCCCATCGGCGGCGTCTTTGTCTTATAAAGGGCAGCTTCCACGGAAGCCCCTAGCAGGATCGCCGAAGTAGTGACAGTCTTCATCTTGTGGGAATTCATCTGCGACCTAGTTACGGACGCTCCTGAGCTGAACTGTCTGAATGATCCCCCATATCGGCTTCATGCGTCGAAGTTTCTAGGCGCCGCTATGCCTTTTATACGACATAGTAACCGCCAAGATATTTCCCCAGTCTACAACGACCGATGATACTATAGCGGGTTCGATTCCCCGTGGAGTCGGTTTCTCCGTCACCGTTTTCCAAAAACGAGGTGCCGCTTGCGGGCAATGCGGGGAACCTGGTCTGGTACACTGTTCTCCACACCCGCATTTGCATAAGTCTACTGCAACAATCCGGACGCCGAACGGTGTGGTATAAGCGGTCCTATGAGGAGTCCTGATGGCAAAGTATCAAGAAGAATTCTCCGAAATCGATGTGGAGATATGGCGCTTCGTCGTATGAATAGTTCCGGGTGTAACTAACAAGACTGTACTCCATGCTGTAGGTGGCTCTCTAGTGCGTACCTGATTAGTCTGAAATCCGAAGAAATGGGGGCGGCGAGCTTAGGGTTATTGAAGAAGTCGGAAATACGTTAAGAGTTAGACTTTGTGTTTCATAGACCAGTCGAAGAATGAAATATTATAATAATCACGAGCGTATGACTCCAAATCTCAGAATAATATTCAAGTACCAATTTATAATAGTCGTAGAAGCTCGAGACCCCGAGATATGTATTTAACATCCCCGAGTGCCTTTAAAATAAAGTTGACTTGAATTAGTATTATGACAGCATCAAGATTCGCGCTGTTGACGTTAGCTTTTCTAATGCTGTTCAAAGGTTATTAATCTAATCACGGCCACGACATAATGACCCCGATGTTTAGCTAGTTGGTAGGCCGTTCTCCTCCTCCTGTCCTTCAAGGTTGCGTCAGCGCCGTGACTAAGGTACCACAAGACTTGTTCCATATCCTTTTACTACACAACCCGCATCAACACGGTTTGGCTAATAATTTCTTGCTGGAGTTCGCCCATATTATAGCAAGCCTCACACCCATGAAGGCGTGATATGGAACGGCTTAGAGCGAACATACGGCACCTCAGTAGGCGACCCCCGAGCTCCAACATTGCACCGAATACGAACTCACCCGGAGAAGCCAACAGGAACGGTTGGAACATCATCGTGTGTATCTTTTAAGGTTGGATTTGCAGGATGTCAGAAAACAAATAATGTATACTAGTATTTAGATAGCTCTGCACGCCGCATACCCCTAGGGAAGTCTACGAGAATATTCGTGCTTATGGTGCTGCTACTATATTCTTACAACTCATTGTGGCCAGTATTCCTATCTTAATGCATGGGGAATGTGGTGTCTTGATTATTACAATAGTAGGGACATGCCCAAGTCTCATCACTGGCGGACTACACCAATGGACAGCTGAGAAACTCCCCAACCAACAAAAATCAAATTTTAACTATGCCTTGACATCTAGTAATGGCTTTAGATACATCATGGTTATCAAAGGAATGGGGCACTGCTTAGAACTAGAGGAGTTTTCCGTTAGCCCTTCTCCTGGGGGCACACAGCCATGGCACAAATTCTCCGAGTCTCCTAATATACTTCATCGAATTCTAGCAAGGATGATGGGCTGGCCAAGGCTTCCCTTTAAGTTATGGATCACTCGTACTACATGCCTCTTGCTATCTATCTCGTGGCTGCTGCTTCTTATCTTCGTAGCCGGAGTCCAGCAAGATACTTGATTTCTACACGCAACCGGGATAATAGGCATGTTCCAAAATGGCATAGTAGCTTCTGTTGGGCGTTCGTTCGAAACACACAATTTGTTCCTAAAGGCTGTTAACACAATCAAGACGCGCAAAATTACGGATGGCCTTATGGGTTTGAAAGTTACGCACTTATGTGGCAATCACTAGTCCAAGAGTTTTTTCCGGTAAACTTCGTCCGAATGAGGTTGCTTGGTGGAATGAGACGAAAGAATCGTACGATAAAGAAAGGAATGACTCGAAAGATCGAGAACCTCCTCAGAGGTCGAGAAGCGAGCAAGTGAATAACTAATCTGATGACAAGTGCAAGGCACCAAACATGACGAGAAGGCCCAACCTGGTCAGTGATATAAAGTGCCTGTGCGAGGGAGCTTTCTCTGTGATGTGTGTAGGGGTCTAGTAATTTTCCCTTCTAGGTTTATGAGATATATGTCCTAGATTCGGCTACGCTGGCGGTTCCTAGTACGAATATTTCTTACAGAACACGGTATGTGTTGATAGTAATGGTTTCCCTATTTTTCACCCTTTGAGGTTATAGACCTAAGGCAATACAGTCATTCGCTCTAGTAACAATCATAAATTTCTTATTGCGATAATTCTCCTCCTCTATCTACCCAAGGGAATCAACAAACAATTATACTAGTTGATTTAGAGTTGAATGAAGTGTCTAGCTTCACTTCGGTTCTCGCGTGCCAGCTTTGAGGCTATAAATCTATCACTAAAATCAATTTAGATACTAAACGCTACCGTTGCTACCATTTCAACTTTTAGACTACGCAAAGACACCCCCGGACTTGACTGAAGCTATGACCCGAGGATAAGTTTTCGGGATCATCGTTCTACCTACAACGACTCTAGCTTGCTTAGAGCTTTTAGCAGCCGTTAGTAAAAAGAGGCCCTGTAAGTCCTCGAAACCACTGCCCCCAAGTATCAAACGATGGCGACTAGACGCCGAAAAAGCAGACCGGTTCACCAAGGCAGGCATTTCTTTACACTTTGTATCCTTGGCGATAACTATTACCACTTCCGCATGCTCTAAGATTTTGGTAGCGCAAGCCAAGGTCGTCCCACATATTAGGCAGATTAAGAATAGTTTTAGTTCCTGCTTAAAGACCTTATTCGGAAGATGGAGTTTGTCTATCCTTACGACCCCATGCTGGACGAAGCCCGAGAGCCAAATAGGCAGTGTTGGCGATGGCATAGAGAGGAATTGTTCTACCGCCGGTTTTGCAAACTTGCAAGCGAAGAATCGGTGAAGCACTTCCTCTTCAGATTTAAATATCCTAGATGACCCAACGCAAGGGCCCGAAGGTGCCAGAAGAATTATGTGTCGAATTAGATTAGCGTTGCTTTTCCAGACTTCAAAAAGATCCTGTAGGCCTTTTTGATCCCATTTATCAGGCCGCCTAGATTTAACTGTACATGGGCCACTTTTGCGTGACTTTACACTAGAAGTGGATTCCGCAAAGTTTTTTTGCCCTTTTGCATGATGATTTGTTCTTATATTAAGGATTGGATCGTAAGCTTCGGTGATGCTCTTAGGACTTTCCAATATCTATGGTTTATTCGAATCTGATGCCACGGCGGTAATTATGCTTAGGGGTATTTTAAGTAGGAGACATGAGTCGTGACCCTGGCTATACTCCTTGACCTGCTCGTATGCGTTCATCAAGAGGTCGCTGAAAGATAGGTTCTGAGCTCCCAGTGGCACACAGTATCCTTCGACATCTGGAAAAACAGCAAGGACGTAGTCTTGGGTCTTCGTTGTTATACGGCCGCTTCTCCAAGCCTCCATAAGCGGCACGTAGCTAGGAGAAGGACCAGTGTAACCTCCGTACGAGGAGATTTCTATATGGGTCTTATATATCAAATCCATATAGAATGATATCCGTATTTGGGAATCACCGCTACTATTAATTCCGTGATACGCCATCTTATCAGCAATGAAATTGATCACGGCTTCTTTTTTTGCCTGAAGTCCCCATGCTTCTTGTATGACAGCAAACGACAGCATTCTACCTCGTTAAGGATAACCATTCTAAGCTTTGTGGAATAGAGTCCCTCTTGTCGGGTCCAGAGGCGGTCGAACCACGGGTCCATCAGCACGAGATTAGGACACTCCCTTGCGTGATGCGCCTCCTTCTCATCGAAGACAGCGGCATCATTAACGTATTCGTGTGCAGCGGCAGTAACATTGTTAGCCCATTCGCGACATACGGGCGACTCGATAAGTACAACGGTGATAATGTTATGTCTATAAATGGCCGGAATGACCATACGTTGATCTGAAATGTTGATAGGCGATCCGTCACTCTGGTCAATACAAAAGAGATCTAGCCAGAACCAGCCGGTACCGCACACGTCGGGCCGGTGTAGAATAGATAGAAGATCTGGCTTGCCTGGGCTGAGCTTAACAGATCCTACCCCTTCGATATGGACTTCTTTGATTGTCATCGGGTGGCCCCATGCATGAGAGATGGCGACGTAGTGCTCCGCGTCAATCGGCGTCTGTGTCACGAGGTGGAACGAAACAGTATGGAAACAACTTCGTTGTTCCGCAAGGAACTCTAAACTACCTATGAAGATCTATCGTCTATACATACTGAACAGTTCCTTTGTTCTAGATGTCTCATCTAGAATCCTGACAGTCTGCTTCCGCTCCACGTAAAGTGTACCGTCATCATGCTGAGAGATCCGAGCTAGATAGATTTCCATCTGGTAGGTACTACGCAATGCTGGCGTTTTCGAGGTGATTTATTATAGTAATATCGAGTCGTTGGATGCGATTCCTAAAATGGTGGCGACTTGATCGAGATTAAGATCTAGGATATCTACGCACTCGAGCCTGATTACTTGAATACTACAAGCCTCTCAACTCTTTCACAGGCCAGACTTTATTCCCTGTTGGGTCCGGACGCTCACGATTCCACGCCCATCGCCGTTGCAACTCCGATTCTAGGGCCCCGTCTAACATCCTCGTAACATACTCGCCGATGATGGGGAAGAACTTCCACCCGTGAAACGAACCACAGGTCGCGACGTATAGTCCCTTAGAAGCTGGATGAGGCGATATGATAAAATCTTCGCTGGGTGTGACCGCATCCCTAGCGTCCAGGGTTTAGTTTATATGCGTAATTCATATGTAGATAAGTATATAATAAGGGTAAGAAAGAACAAGCTATAGAAATCACATACCAGCATATGCGATGCTCCGAAACCTTCCACGCCTCTCCGCGCTTCCCGAATGTGGCTTTGTTGGCAAATTCGACGTCCTGCACTAGAGTATCCGGAACCGTCCACTGAGAGTAGTCCGTGGAAGCTGGCGGTGCGGAGATCTGACGGCCAGAGGGCATCGTCTGTGTGTTCTTGAATATGCGCTGACCCCACCACTTCAGTTTCTTGTCTTCGGTCAGTGGTAAAGCGCCATTACTTGCACCTGTATTGCTGGTCAGTGCTATCAAATCAAAAAGAAAAAAGAAAATAGTTGACCTTGACCGCTTACCTCTCTCAGGATCATTCTCCTGAATACCAACTGGCATCCCCGAGAACTCCTCCGCAGTGCTATCGTCAAGCTGCGCCAGCCCAGTCGTTACTCCCGCCGCGATCATCCTGTCCCCAGCAAGGAACTCATCTCGCCCGGTCTTCTCAGCCACTCTGTCCAGCAACTTCGGTGTAAAAGCACCAGTCGACAATATCGTATGCGTAGCGGTATATCTCTCTCCGTCCTTAGTCAAAACCCCAACACACTCTCCATCCTCCCCAAAGACCAACTCCTCAATCTCAGCCGCGACGAATCTAACACCCTTTTCAACCGCTTTCTCCGCTACAGCCTGCAGCGCCCCCTTAGCATCCGCCCACCCACTCGTCTCATTGACCAGCACATTCTCAACACCCGTATAATCCGCCCCGTCAAAAATTCCCCCGTACAATCCCTTCGCCTCCTCCACCGGCACAATACGCATACCATCCGTAGCCCGTCCTAGCCGAGTATAGTTATCCAGAGCCTGATGCGCGAACCCCGTGCGACTAATCCAGTAGATGCCCGTCTCGCGGTAGAACGGGCGCCACAGGGGGTCCACGCGCCAGACGTCCTGCGCTTCGAGCGCGAGCCGACAGTACACCGGATCCCGGTAATCGGCACGCACGACCTTACTCCAGTCCCAAGATGCGGCGACGCGGCGCTGCGCTGTGTGCGCGTCGCGGTCGATGAGCGTTATGGATGAGTCCGGGAATTTGGTGGCTAGGTGTAGTGCGGTGGAGGTGCCGAAGACGCCGGCCCCGACGATGATATAAGAAGGAGAAGGGTGGGAAGATGTCATTGCGATTGTTAACAGTATATCTGGGTAACTATGAAACTGTCTCGTATAGAAAAGGGGGAATTTAACATAAATTAGTTTCGAGTTAGTGTCTTCGGTTTAGTCCTAAATGCGATCACGACAGTACCGCCGTGGTGCCCCTCAGCGGCCGGTCCGTCTCCGATTATAGGACCGAGATCTCGATCGCCGAAACTACGGACGGGAATTATGCGCAATAAACTTCTTAGTTAATGATAGAAGCGTTAGAATTTATTTATTTTAAATTGATCATGTACCTAAAATCGATACAACTTCTTCGGCTTTCATCCACATGCACCCCTGGAATATTCCATCGATTTTTGAGTAGCTAATACATGGTCTTTGCCTCATATTAAAGCTAGACGGCTTCAACACTCTTTCCATAAGTAACTTATGGTAAAATATTTATATTGAATCTCTTTGGATAGAATGAATCCCAATGACCTTTGTCGGTCAAGTCGCCTCACTAGACGGATCCTATCAATCTCGTCTTTATAATACTTATAATATAGCTTCGATATTATTCTCTTACTCCGCTCTGTTCTTGCTAGTAAGCCCCAAGTCCATGATGCTGTTTTGACGATAAACTATAGCATTGAAGTGACCGTATCAGTATCCGCCTTGCCGTATGTCTTCGCCTCAAACATCTCGCTCGTATGACTAGAACAGGAGCCGAGTATGCATTACATCCGGAATGTAAGCTGAGGCGGTTTAACATATTTCCCCCTCAATACGTCTGAGTCTCACCTGCTACCCTTCACCCCTTGTAATCCACAATGCTCGTTATTATCTAAGCCGTAATGTAGTAGTGCAAGTCCGCCAAAGCACCACCGACCAAGTTGTGGTTACTGCATGTTCTGGTAAATACTGCAGTATCCCAAGTTTCTGTTCTTAGGCTTAATAAAATAGCCTTAGACTTTAACGGGCTTTTCCGGCTTTAAGACTTCGCCGCCGCGCTTGCGCTGATGGGTGATTCATACCTCCAGTCTTCCTATCGACTGTATCGTCCATTTCTAGTAACTAGAACCGACCTTGTCGAATAATTGTCGCCGGCGCGTCCGTAACGTCAAGGATGTAACGATACTGTAGGAAAAATGCTGATCGGGTGGGCCATACTCCTAAAGGGCCCGATTCCGGCAAATAGCATCGTCCTTCCTCGCGAAAAATCCTGTCATCACCTCAACTTAATAGACGCCTCAAGAGAACTCATCATCCTAGTCCTCTCCTCTCCCTCACCTCCCCACTCCTCCTCCCCCTCCAACACAACATCATCTACAGCGCCCACGCTCCCAGTCTTCAACTGCACGATACAATCCTGCTGTTTCTGGAAGAACATCGCGACCTCAACGACCTTCTGGATAGCGCGCCCCGTACCCAGCACCACGACTTCGCCCGCGTTTTCGAGCCCGATCCCGCTGCCGCTATTTTTCGAGGCAGACTGTCGCTGGATGGCACGGATGCGCTCGTCCAGGGATGCGTTCTTATTGCTGGCGAGTCTGTTGGTGAAGGCTTTGTTGGATGCTGATGCTTCGCGTAGATTCTTGTCGAGTTGTTTGCGCACGCGCGCTGTTACGGAGCGGAAGGGCGTTTTGGGAGTTATGTAGATGCGTCGCGAGGCGCGTGTGGAGGGTGTGCGCGTGGGGATAGGACGTCTTCGGACGGTAGCCCCTGAGTTGATATTAGTAGTTCGCAAAATGGAGAGAGTATTGAGGTAACTGAGGCTTCAGATCTAACCTTTTGGTATAGGTGGCAGCTTTGCTAGCTTTGTGGGTTGTTCAGGCACCTGCGAAACGGTCTCAGATGGCTGTTCGGTAGCCATTTTTATGATGATTCAAGTGTGTATCAAGTTCCTTTTTATTAATTCTCGCTTTATCTCCATGAATAACCCGGAGGTAGTAGGCACATTCGAAAAGACCGTCGCGTTGACAATCAAGAAGCAGTTGATTTGAAGATATAATTGATAGCATCTGATATTCAATTATCCATAAACGATAAAGTGTAAAAATGACGTGGGGCCTGCAGCTAAGGAACACGATAAGATAGACCCACATCGCTATCTTTAGCTTACCCGCCATCGTCCAGCAATCCAACAAAGCGAGGGTCCCCCCGTGAGGGCAACCACAAGAGCCCGACTTTTAGCAAGGTTTATGTCATCCCTTATGTCATCCCCTTATGTCATTCTTCCGAAATTTAGCCGCTCATTCCATTAAGGTCACGTGCCGCCACGCCGGGCCGCGCGGGGGGGGCGCTCGGCCCTCGCTTCGCGAGGGCCTCGCACCCCCCCCTCGCGCGGCCCGGCAGC
>NW_026055005.1:0-16599 GCF_022478755.1 Daldinia loculata
TTTATTTTATTTTATTTTATTTTATTTTATTTTATTTTATTTTATTTTATTTTATTTTATTTTATTTTATTTTATTTTATTTTATTTTATTTTATGTTTTATTTTTTTTTGTAATTTGTTATTATTATTTAATCCGTATAAATATTTTATTATATTAATAAATATTTTTATATTTTTTAAAAAATATATATAAAAATATAAATAAATAAATATTAAATATGTTTTTAAATGTTTTTATAAAAATAATTTTTAAAAAATCATAAATTTAAATAATTTTTTTATAATTTTAATATAATATTTATTTTTTAATAAAATTTATTACTTATATATTAATGTTAAAAATTATAATGTTATTATAAATAATATATAATAACTGTAAATAATATGTAAAAATTTAAGTTATTTAAAATATAATTACATATAACGTAATTTTTTTATTTTAATAAATTTAAACCACATTTCGTAAAAGCGCGGGCTGCGCCCGTACAGCCTTCGGCGCCATAAACGCTTTAAAAACGCATAACTTATGTGTTTGTATTTATAGGTCACGGGTATGTTATTTTATAAAATGTGGTTTAAGGTTAGTTTAAGCCCAAGCGTTTATTATAAAAAGATTTTGGTAAAAAATAATTAAACATTATATTTATAATAATTTAATATAATATAATAATGATGGTTATATAATGATTAAAAAAAAAGCCTTTTTTTATAATAAAAAAAAAACACACGCATATAAATAAATTATATTTCCGGCATAACTTTATAAATAATTTTTCTTTTTTAAACATTATTAATATATTAATTTTAATATTATTATTATTTTAATTATCTTATTTATTACTTTACCATATATACGTATTTATTAATATTAATTAATATTATTAAACAATAATAATATAAATTAATAAAATTAAAAAAATTACTATTATAATAATCCGGAAAACCTTATTATAATAATATATATAATAATAACATTTAATTTTTTACCAAAATATTTTATTTTATTTATAATAAATTATTACTTTATATAATTATATAACCCTTTTAAATCTTTATTATTACATTATAATTTAAATTTATCATTTTTTATATTTTTATTTTTTATATAACTTATATATTTTACAATATTATAACTAAAAAACTTAACGCAAATATAAATTTATACTATAATAATTAATTTAGTTAAAATAAAAAATATAAACAAATTAAAAAATTTATTATTTTTTATTTTTAATTAATATATATTTCTTATATAATAATTTAATTATATAACTATAAAATAAAAATTAATTAATCTTTAAATAATTATTTTTAAATAAAAAATAATTTAAATATTAATAATATTAATAAACTTTAAAATTATTAATAAAAATAAATTACATATTTACATAATTAAAAAAATAATAAATAAATATTAAAAATATTTTAAAAACTTTACGGTAAATAATTTTAAAATTATACCGAAATAATTATAATTAATATTACAAAATGCGTTAATGTAAAAAAATATTTATATAAAAAAATATAACGTTAATCACTTGGAAACACTTGTTAATTTTATAATATTAAGTAAATTATTAATGTAAAATTTTAATAAATTAAAAACTATTATAAAAAGGTAATTTAATATATTAATATAAAAAATATTAATATATAATATTAAAAAAAAATTAGTTTATTTTAATGTATAAATATTTATACGTATATATATTATGTTATAATAATAATAATTAACAATTTTTAACCCATAAATGTTAATACATATAATAACGCATATAAAATAAAACTTATTTTCGTTTATTACTTTTACTAAAATACCACCATTTTACTTGTAATATATATTACCTACTTTATAAATAATACTATTTTTTTCTTTTACTTTTAATAATTTATTATTAATATTTTATATTTTACCATTTATTTAACTATAAAAATTTATTATATAACCTTTTTTTTAATAAACGTTTAAACTTTATTAAACCTTTTTTTTCCTTTTTTAACAAAATAACCAAAACAATTTTTAAGTATTAATTAAATTTTTTTTTTCCCGGTTTTATAAAAGATAATTATACCTTTTTAAGCCATTTTAAGTAACGTTTACCCTTATACTTTTTTAAATATAAATTAATAAAAGTATAATTTAAAATACAACTTTAAATATAATAATAGTTTAATATAAAAAGGATAATTTAATTAATTAATCTTAAAAAATATATATAAACTTTTTAAACCGTTATTAAATAATTTATATATAATATTAGCAATTTTATTAAACGTTAAACCAAATAAAAGAAATTAATTAATAAAAGGTTATAATTTTTCTTTTTAAATAATTTTATTATTTTTACTGGTAAATAACTTATTAAAATAAGTCTTTATATTTATTATTAACCAAAATAATTAAATTTATTATAACGTTTTTTTAACATAAGTTTTTAATAAAATATACCTTTTAACTATTATAAACTATTTTAAAAAAGTTTAAAATAATAAAAATAATTATATAAATAAAATATATAATATTTTAAAAAATAAATTCCGATTTTTTTTAAACGTATATTATATAATAAAAATTTAATAAACCCAATTCCATACCGTATTTTTTACCATTTTTAAAAAGAAAATAATAATTTTTTTTTTTTATAATATATCTTAATATTAATATTTTATAAATATATACTTAACTATAAAATAACATTTTAATATAAAATAAAATAAAATATAATATTACCAAAATTAAATAATTATTACTTTTTTTGATATTAAAGCCAAAGAAAAAAATAAAGGTAAATTAAACTTAAAAATATTAAAAATTATGTTTAATAAATTATTATTATGTTAATGCGTTTTTAAACTAAATTTTAAAGGAAAACAATAACTTATTATAATTATTTACAAAATATACCGTAATATCTCGTAATTATAACATACTTTATTTATTTTATTATATTAATTTAAAAATTTGGTAAATAAATTCCAAATATTAATCGGTATTTTTAAAAATTTTAAAAAAACGTATTAATATATAATTAATATTAATAGCAATAATAATAATAATAATAAATATAATATTAATTAATATTATATTAATTATAAATATTATTGTAACAATAAAAAAAGTAAATATAATTTTTATTAAAAATTAATTAAATATTGAAAACGTTGTTATTAAATATGTAAAAAAAAAAAATATTAATTTATTAAATATTTAAAAAAAAAGTGTAAAAAAGCGAAAATATAATAAAAAGTTAAAAGGGATAAAGTAAAAGAAAATTATTTAACGTTTTTAACCGGTTATAAAAGTATTAATAAATTTAATTTAAAGAAATTTAAAAAATTTATTAAAAAAAAAGAAAAGTTAAATGGATAATATATAATTATAACTTATTTTTATAATTAATTATTTTAGTATTGGTTTAATTTATAATTATTATTTAACAAAAAATATAATAAGAAATTTAATGTTAATATTACTTTTATTTTTAACCGATATGCGAAAAATATATTTTAAAGGATTATGTTAAACATAAAAGTAACGCGTATATTAATAATAAATAAAAGGTAATATTAAGCTTTTATTAATAAAAACTTAAAATATTATAATAATTTAAATATAAACTATACTAGTAAAGTAAATATATATTTTAAAAACGGTTTATTTATTAAATTATTAGAAATTATAATTGTTAAAATTTTATTTAATAAAATAAATTTTTATATAATAAAAATTAATATTTTATTTTTTTTTTCCATTAAAAATATAAATTATTTAAAAATATATTTTAATAATATTATTAACTAATTAATTGGTAAAAATGGTGTAATAGTTTAAGTTATATAAAAATAAAAATATTTATGGTTTTAATTTAATAATGTTATTTATTTTACAAAAATAAAACTATATTATTTATATATGCGTTTTAATTACTTGTTTATTAATAAACTTTATAATTTTTTTAATAAAGTAAAATATAAAGTAAATTTTAAAGATTTTAAAGAAATTAATAAATTTTACTATTATTATTAAATTAAAGGTAAGGTATTATAACGTTTTAAGTTTAATTTAAAAAATTTTAATATAGATTTTAATTATAAAATAATTATTAATATTATATATTTGAATAAAAAATTAATCTTTTACGTGATTAATATAATAATAAGATTTTAAACAACCCGATTTATGCGTAGTATTTTTATAAAAAAAATTTAAAAAATATTAAAATAATATTAAATTAATATTTATTTTGGTTTATTTAATATTATTAATTATAATGTAAGTATTAATTTTAATAACGTTAAATTTTACAATAAGGTTTATTTTATAAGTATTATTTATAATTAAATATTAATTAAAATATATTGGTTTATTAATAAAGTTAAAAAATATCATAATTTAATTTGGAAAATATATAAAATTATTTTTAAAAAAGTATAAAAATTGAAAAAAAACCTATTTTTAAATAATAATTAAGGTTATTAATAATATAATAAATTTTAATAGTTTTATATTAATATTATTAATATTTAACGCTTATTTTAAAATTAATATAAATTTACCTTTTACATTATTATAATTATAAAAAGTTTAAGTAATATAAAAAACTATAATTAAAATAAAAAAGGTTAAGGCGTAAAAAACTATTTATAACGCTTTAAATATATAAAACAAATTTAATACGTTAAAAACGTTACCTATATTATTATTAATTAATAATAACATATTAATTTACCGTAAAAAAAACAAATGGAAAAAATTATATAAAATTATCGCAGTTATAAATAAAAATATAATAATTATTTCAAATATATTAAAAAATATTTTTACATTTTATAACACATATATTAAACCATATATATAGTTAAAAATAAACTTTAAAATTAAATTACCGCTACCGTTATTATAATTTAATCCAATTGATTATAAAATTATTTTTAATAAAGATTTAAATATATTTTCCATAAACGCAATATATATTAATATAAAAAAGAAAAATAATTATATTTTTACCTTAAAATTAAAATTAAATAAAAAAATAATTGCTTTAAAAAAATCGTACAAAACCTTTAATATAAAAAAATTAAATATTTTATTTATTAACAGTATTTTACAACTTAAAATATATAATAAAATAATTTATTAAAACATAATTATTTTTAAATTTTATATAATTTAAAAAATTAAAAATAAAAATATGTTAATATTATACAAAAAATTTTAATTTATAATATAAAAATACAAAAATTTTAATAAAAAATCTATTATAACGTATACTTTTACAATTTAATATATTAATTAACACTTAATATTTGCATTAACATTTATTTTAAAAAGGTAAAATATAAAAGTAATAATTTAAAATATTATTATAATTTGTACATAGTTTAAAACTTTTATATAAAAAATAATATACATATATTTCCTTTTAAAATTAAAAAAAAAATACCTTAAAAAAATATTATTGCAAATAATTAAACCTTTATATGGATTAACAAAATTAAACATATATTAATTTAAAACTTATTTTAAACACCACCAAAAAAAATTAAACATAATTTTATTAACTTTTAACCTATATTTGTTAATTACAAATCTTAACCAACCGTTTAATATTATAAATTTTTAAACAAATAATATATTAAACGTTAATATTATAAAATTTTTAATTAAAAAAAATAAAACTTTTATAAAGATAAATATTAAAGCAAAACTATAAAAAATATTAAAACCAGAAATAATTAAAAATTTTAATAGATTATACATTATAATTTACAAAAAAATAATTATTACTATTTAAAAAAAATAAGTTAAAAAGTTAAAATTATTAAATTTAAAAATATTTAATATAATAAAACGCTACGTAAAATAATAAGTAAAAGGCGTTTATATTATATCCATTTATTAATTTAAAATAGTTTTTAATTATTTCATAATAATATAATATATAAAACTTAATTTAAAAAAAATAAAAATATTAAACGCGTAAATTAAATGGTAAATAAAATATAAAAATTAAAATTTTAACTTTATTAAATTAAACCTATAAAATCTACGCTTATATATTTTTATAAACAAATTATTTACCAATAACCAAGATATAAATTTTTAAATTAATTACATTATTATATTTGGTAATAAAAAACTTATAAATTATAACAATAAAATATACATTATAAATAATATTATTTATTAATTATTTATTAAATATAAATAAATTATTTATAATATATTTATAAACAAAATTTATAACATAATATAAAGGTTTAACATAAATTATATTATTTATAATATAATTAATATAATTTTTAATCGGATAAGTTTTTTTAAAGTTTCTTTTGTTTTATATACCGATTTTTTTTTATTATATTAATACTTTATTTAAATAAATAACATTAATAAAAAAAGGTTAATAATTAATTTTATAACTTTACAATAATTATATAAAAATTAAAAGATTGATAATATTTGTTAAATTTATAACAAATATAATTTAATTAATATAATAATAAAAACCTTATTAAATAAAATTATATAAATATTGGTAAAAAATAATTAAATTAACTTAAAATTAAAAAAATAAATAAAGAAAAAAATTATAAAATAATAAAGCAAAATAATTAACAAAAAGATTTATAATTAATTAATTGTAAAAAGAAAATAAAGTAAATAATAATTATATAATAATTAAAAAAAAAGCCTTTTCCCCATAATAAAAAAAAGGTATATACATATAAATAAACCATACCTTTAATATAACCTTATAAATAATTTTTCTTTTTTAAATATTATTAATATATTAATTTTAATACTATTATTATTTTAATTACTTTATTTATTATTTTACCATATATACGTACTTATTAATAAATAACATATAAAATAATTTTAATTTAAATAATTTAAAATTAATAATATATTATATTTATTTACTTAAACTTTTTACATATTTATACAATATTACGTTATTATATTTTAACTTTAAACGTTAAAATTAACTTACGGTAATAATATTATTAATTATTATAACTAATATAATATAACCAATAATACGTATAAATAAAATAAAACGCATTATATTTTAACTTTAACATAATAATTTAAAACTTTTCGTTTTTTTTATATATTTATATAATATTACTTTTTTATATATTAAACTTTAATATAATAATATACCAAAAATATTACATTAAAATTTACAATAATATCCACAATTACGGTTATAATTACATATAAAATAATTTATTTTATATTCGGAAATAATAATAATATTGCTTAAACTTTTTTACTTTTTTTATATTTATATAGTTTTATTACACGTTACGTATTACGGTTACCGTTATAATTAATATTACGGTTATTATTACAATTAATGTTATAATTAATTATAATCGTTATAACCACTTTTAATATCTTAAAAGACTTAAAATATGTAAATTTAATTAATAAATTTAATAATAAAGTTAATACGATTATATAATTAATAATTATTTATTATAATAACGCGTTAATGTTATTATTTTTAATAATTTTATTAATTAAATAATATTAATATTATTTTTTATAAAACGATTTTTTAAAAAGGACGTGTTTAAAATGACTTTAAACCAAAGTTTCGATTTTTTTTAAAAAAAGTTATACAAGTTATGATTAATTAAAGAAATAATATGGCTAAAAAAGTACAACTTTACGAATTAAAAAAAATCGAAATTCTAGTTTAAAGTCACTTAAAATAAGTAATTTTTATATAATTAATTAATTACATAATAATTATAATTAACGTTATAACTTTTTATAATCGTTATAATAATTATATTATAATTACGGTTATTTACTTTATATAACAATTAAATAAATTAATTTAAAATTATATTAATTTAAATAAAAGTGTTTTTAATAAATGTTAATTTATTAAAAAAAAACTTTTAAAAATTAATCTTTTTTAATTTTAATTAAAGTTTACCATTATTTAAATTTTTATTTAAATTTTTAATATTTATAAATATAACGCGTTTTTTACCTCATTTAAAATTTTTTTTACTTTTATAATAATAATAAAATATATAATTTAAAATAATAAAACTTTTATTTAAAAATTTAAAAACATATACCGGGAAAAAATTATAAAACATTATTTAAAAAAATTTAATAAATATAATTAAAAACGGATTATTTAATTATTTAATTATTTAATTAATTAATTAATTAATTATTTATTTATTTATTTAGTTATTTATTTATTTATTTAATTATTTAATTATTTAATTATTTAATTATTTAATTATTTAATTATTTAATTATTTAATTATTTAATTATTTAATTATTTAATTATTTAAGTATTTAATTATTTAAGTATTTAATTATTTAATTATTTAATTATTTAATTATTTAATTATTTAATTATTTAATTATTTAATTATTTAATTATTTAATTATTTAATTAATTATTTATTTAATTATTTATTTATTTAATTATTTATTTATTTAATTATTTATTTATTTTATATTTAATATTTTTATAATATATATAATGTTTTTAATAAAAATTATATATATATACGGTTTCGGGCATTGCCTTATGACTGTATGCGCTGCATCCGCGGATGTGGCCTGGTGCTGTGTGGGTGACACGTAGATCTATCGTGACAGTGTTTGCGGAATATCGAGACCAGATACACCTTGTTTTAACATACCCCGAGGTACCTAGTCTAACTCCTGAGAATTGCTTGCGATCAGACAGGCACTTGTAGTCTCTATTGGCACAAAGTCGACTCCCCTATTGCCCATCTCGGTCGTAGCCTCCTTATAACCCGTTGCCATCATAACTTCGGCCAAACACAACTTCCTTCTGGAAAGACCCTCTATAGTGGTTATCGGTTAGTTGGAATCCTGTGTCTTGTATGAAAATAGTGTGGCCAACTATTGTAATTGGGCTTCTGCAACTGGAAACATGTTCAAGCGAGATACTACCGTATGCGTACCTGATTTAAGATATCTCCGGTAAACTCCAGTAATGTAAATGCAAAGTCGTAGGGTATTACCAGCATAAAAATCCGATCCCTTTACCGACGGAATTTAATATGCCCATTTGGCATCATGCCTTCTGGATTTCCCCAGCTAACAGCTTTACAAATACGAACGTATCAGTTGCCACGGTATTCAGGTCCTATTATGAGCTAAGCTACTTGGCTTCGACTTCCCGTGTTTCTCCCTTCTAAACCCGCTACCGAAGCTTTACGAAGCCTCGGAGCCAACTATCCTTCTGGCCACCGCGATCTTGATAGCGAAATCCTTGGGCCTGTCGGTGATTTCGGGAGCTGCAACCAAGGAAGGATTTGCCGGTGCCGGGATGTAAAAAAGCATATACTGACCCGGTTGTCCCAACTTCCAGGATCCGTGGCCGTACGCGAAACGGGACAGGAGCCAGCATTCCCTTCCGTCTAAGCTGTAGCGTCGGATCAGATCTCGGTCATCGCCGGCCGAGCGCAGTTTGAGAACCGCGATAAGAGTATAGCTGATCGAGTTATTCTCAGGCTTCTCGATCTTCATGGCCGACTCGGTACCTGGTATAAGCGTCAGGCAGTTGCCTTGGACGGTGATAAGCCTTAGGTTGGAGAAGCCGGGGGCGTTCTCGGCCGGCGCGTGGTAGAGCACTCGGATAACAAGCGGCCTGTTAAACGTAAAGAGGTATCTCCTGCTGTTTCTGGCGGACCTGAAAATGCCGAACTTGTCGCTAATGAAGTCGCCTAGATTTCCCTGGCCGTTCCAGGTAATCAGGCTGCGCTTCGCCATTTCGACTGGGTCCGATTCCTTCTCGATGTCCCATTCTCCGGGTTCGTCCGTGGAGATCGGCTGAGAGAGGGGGTTTCGGTCGTAGAGCTGGAAAGGAGGACGGCAAAAGAGAGTTCGTCGCGTCAGATCGCTCTCCGCCAGCCCGAGGAAAGAGAGGTCGGCAAGTCCAAAACCCTCATTTGTTGTTAGGCGGGCAACTATCTCCTCTCGGATCTTGCTCTGCGCTATTACGCTGCTTTGTCCTAGGTAGTTCAGATCGACAAATTAATTAATTACGTGATGTCATGATTCAAACAGGACCTTTATAAGATCCGTGCGGCTAGATTCGCTAGAAACAGGTACGTAATACGTAGTAACTGTAGATTTTATTTGGTAAGACATCGTCATTAGGTCTAGCGATCTTGCTATTAATTATGTCTGTCATAGGCAAGTCTTTGACGAACTAGCTAGCAATCTATTCGATACCTACGTACTAACTAGCTAGCTATTTTTGACAAACATGTTCTTCTGAATCCAATCGAACTGCCCTTTATTGTGCACTGGAATGACCAAATCCTTGCCTGGCTTGGCAGCCGTGACCGTTATGTCGTAGATGCTAGTCCAAGCGCTCCTCGAGGGATGGAACATGCGGACCGTCCAGTTAGCAAAATCGACGACGAAAACCCAATTGCGCAGCTCAGGTAGCCGAACAAAGCCCATGACTAATTCTTCCGAGAAGAGGCATTCCTTCGGCGACTTCTCGCGAAAGGTTGCTTCCAGGTTGGCGTCGCCCAGCAGCTCTTCGATCTTCAAGAGCGGAGAGCCGTCCAGGTGCTTCCCGAGCCGATCTCGGACGCTTTCGACAGCCGGAACGGATGGCCATCGCCTCGCGACGAGGGATGCCACGCGCCACAGGCCGAGGAGGAAGATCTGGAGGTGTATAGAGGCGCTAGAGACTTGTAATTCTTTCGCGATTCCGAGATACTTGTCCAAAGCAAGCAGGACAGAGGCGACGTGGGCGGAGGAGTCTTTAGCGAGGCGTCGAACTAGTAGCCCGAGGAGGCACAACGCTTCCTCGTGGTAGTGCCCTCCTAGGGCAAACCCGTATAGCTTGCAAGTTATCGTAGTTAGGTCGGAGGGGTGAGAATATTCGGTACTCTCCTGCTCTTTATCGTCTCGCCAAGCTTCGAGCAGCACCCACGGAAGAGTCGTGGGCGGATCCGATCCCACAACACTATCAGCATCGGTGATAACGCGGGCGAAAGGCAACCAGCCGCCGTAGTCGTTGCCCTCCCAGCTGGACTGCGCAGCGAAGAACTTGGCCAGCCGAAGCTCCCTATCTTTGATCTGATCTTCTAGCTGGGGGACGCGCCCGTTCAGCTCCGATAGGCGGCGCTCTGCTGTTGCGAGTTTGTCTGTTAATGCGTGGGCTTCGGCGATATTTGTCGTCATCTGGTTGAATAGTTCGTCCTTGCTAGCCTTCAACTCTAGGATCGACTCGTCTTTCTTGCCTATCTGTGTTTTGAGCGTTGCGACTTCGGCTCGGGCGGTGTTTATCTCGTCAGTCTTTCCCATCAGTTCCCTGTCTTTTTCTGCTAGCTCGCGGTTGCTCTTGACTAGCTCTTGCTTCTGCTTCGCCAATTCGATCGATGCCTCCTCCAACTCCTTCTTCTTCTGTACGATCGTATTAGACAGACTGTCTTCGACAGACCTGCGATCAAGAATGCCGAGTGCTTTCCGATGTTCCGCCGAGAGGTTACGGATGAAGCTGAGGTCCTTTTCCTTCGCAGCCACCACAAGGAGAGCATGCTGGAAGACGGACTGGCTTAGACTATCCAAGTAGGTGAGCAGCCTGTCGCGTTCGATCCGCCCAGAGTCGTCCTTCATCTTGTTGATAAATTCTTCTACCTCGGGCGCCTTCTTCTCGAAGACTTTGATCTCTTCGTCGAGGTGACGCTGGTTTTCGAGGAATTTCTCCATTTCCATCTCGCACTCCGTCCGATTGGGAGGCGGTCCAGCCTCGTCTAGCCCCTGGAGAAATTCATTAACCAGAGCCTTACGGCTATCTAACGCCTCACGCGCCTCTGCCGTTGTCATAAAACCGCTCATCTCGAAAGTGTATTGGCGTAAACGAAAATAAGAGACGGTTATGGGAGGAGTTAAATGTTGAATGAAGTTGAAATAAAGTTGGGAGTTTATGTTTGTGTTGTGTTTGTGCGAATTAAAAATGCAGAGACCTCGAAATGATGTATCTACGTACCTATGTAGGTACTTTAGTACTTGTCCTTAACATAGTCTGTTTACAGGCCTTAGCAAGCATATCAGTGTAATTACAGGCCTCTAAGACTCTGTCAACAAGTCAACTGGAAGGGTTGTACCGATTTCGTTTAGTAGTCAGTCCCGAGTATAGGTTAGTTTCTCAGTTTCTAGAGGAGGCATATGCTACAACACAGCAAACTTGTATATTTGTCAGGCCTCTGGGTGATGCCGATGACTTTGTTTGACGTCGTCTCTTACGTGACATGGGTAGCAGTAACTACTGTTAACTACGGCATCATACCTTGCTGTGATAGTATTTTGACAATCCTAACATATTGGGAAAGGGTGGCATTTAGACATTGCTCTTCAGACATATTCATAAGTATCCCTGAGGGTAATTATGTCCACACCATATCACTCCTGATACCTGTCAAACTCTAGTCCCATAATATCCAACACGCTTTAGCAAATATGGAAATAGATCAATCTCTCGAAACCTCGGAGTACCCAATCGATATGAAGATCACAGCCATATATGATGACTTCATCTTGTAGCTCTTTGAAATTTACCCAACTTGAGGTTATCGAGCAAGACTTACCAAACATCTTGGAATTATCTAAATATTTAAATGGCCATCTCTTTATATCGTATCGTTTAAGAAAGCAAAAGTAAGATCGAAAAAAACGGAGGCGAAATAAAATATCAGGAAATCTTTAAGCAAAATACTTACATTTGAAAAAAATTTAACACCTTTTTTATTAAATTAAAACGCCAGTATACAAATGGTTTATATTTGTTTATAATTATTTTATTTAAATTATTATTATCGTTTTAAAATCGTTTTATTATTTTAAAATAAAATAAATTAAATATAACGTTATAAAATATAAGTTATAATTAAAATTACTTTTAATATTTTTTTTTTATATTAATAACCTTGTTTTTTTCATGCCATTTATCGATAAATTTAAAATGTTTTTAATAATATTAACAATTATTTATTTTTTACGGCGTTTATTTTTTTTTAATTTAATTTATAAACTTATTTTATCTTGTTTTTAATTTTTTAATTTAAATATTAATAATATTAAATTTTAAGTGTTTTATTATAAAAGTATAAAACCCATCCAGTTAAAAATCGGTTTAAAAATTTCCGGTTATAATTATAATTTTAATTATTATTTTATTTAAATTGGTAAAAAATTTTATAATTTACTTTTAATATATATTAAAGCTTTTAGTTTTATTATGTTTAAAATTAAAACTTTAAATGTTTTAATAATATTTTTATTTATAATAACGTTACGTAAAATTCTTTTTTTTTATTTAAAAATAAAATAATTTATAATATATTTTATTATAACGTTATATAACTTTTTAAATATTATAAAAACGTTAAAAAAATCTATAATCATATTTTAAACTTTTTTTTTAATTAAGTTAAAACTGTTAATATTTTTTAATATTTATTTTTTAACGTTTTTAAGTTATTTTTTTAAAGCGTTAACTTAATTTTTTAACGCGGTTAACTCGTATTTAACAACTGTAAATTTAACCATAATGTCATTTATTTTAAACAAAAATTTTTTACGGATGTTTATAATAAATTTACAATATTTTTAATTAATAATTTTAACTTTATTTACAATAAACTTATTTATTATTTATTTTAATATTTTAATAAATTTGTAAATGTTTTAGCTTAATAACTGATTAACCGTATTGTTATTATTATTTTTTAATAATTTTTTATTGAAATTGTTTTAAATTTATATAATTTTAATTTAAAAGTTATTAAAAATTCCTTTAAACGTGTTAAATTTATAAAAAAAATAAGTTAATTTTATTTTAATAAACTTATTAATAGTTTTTATAAAAAGATATTTAAACCTTATATTATTATTTTTATAAATGCGTAACGTTTTAATATTTTTAATTAATAACCATTTATTAATTAAAACCAAAAAAATATTATTTAATTTTTTATATTTAATTTCTTTGATAATATTATTAAATTATTTATAAATAAATTTATAAAAGTGTAATTTTATAACCGTTATTTTAAAGGTAATATTTTTAAAGAAAATTATAATTTGTTTAAAATTTTTTTAAAATGTTACCGGATATTTTACCATAATATCTTTTTAATAAAGTTTTAAATTTTTAACGTTATATATTAATTTTAAATTATTATTAATATAATAACAAAAATAAATAACTTAAAAATTATAAAACCGAAAATGATTTAAATTATTGTTAATTATTTTATAAATATAAATAATATGTTAATATTACGTTTATTATTATTTAAGTTTTTTATTATATGTAAAAAATTAATTAAAAGCGTTGTTTTTAAAAATTTAAAAGTTAATAAATATTTTAACATTAATGTAATAAATAAAAAAAGCAATAATAAAGTTAATATAAAAGTATTAATATATAAATAACGTTTAATAAATAAACGTAAAAGTTAAAAATATAAAAACGTAAAATAAAAATATAAATGAATAAAGTAAAAGATTTTTACTTTAAAATTATTAATAAAAACGGTAAGTTTAAAAAAAAAGTATTAAATATGTTTTATTATTTAAAAAAGGTTAAAAAATGGAAGTAATATTAACGTAACTTATAATACTTTTAACATATTTTTCGTATATTAATTTTACTTTTTTTAAATTATAAATCTATTTATAATTAAATTTAACGTTAAAATATGTTATAAATAAAACCGTATTTAAATTATAAACGATTTTAAAATTACGTTATTATTGTAAATATAAAATAAAAAATAATAATATATTTTAAAAAATAACAATTAAGTAATAATAAATTACCTTTATTAATAAAATTTATTTAATTTTTTATTAAAATTTATTAAATTATTTTATTTTATAAATATTTAATTTTTATTAAATATATTTTTTCCTTTATTTTTTATTAATATAATTTAATTATAAAATTTATAATATAAGTTATTTTTATTTAATTGTTATATTTTTTATTATTAAATTTATTATTTAATTTATTAATTTTAATTTATTTTTAATATTTTTTTTTAAAATAAAATAAATTATAATTTATAAGTTATTAAATTTTAAATTTATAAATAATATTAATTAAAATTTAAATGTATTTATTTAATATGTAAAATAATTGTTGCTATTTTTTTTTTATTTTTTTTATATTTAAAAATATTTATTAATAACGGTAATTTTAATATAAATATATTAATAAAATTAATTTATAAAATTTCATCGACGGACAGTTGCAAGCTTTTGATCCGTCTCGAAATTTTGTTATGGGAAATGGGGGCCAAAAGGGAATTAAAGGCCAAAAAGGGGGGGGGGGGGGGGGGGGGGGAAAAAAAAAAAAAAAAAAAAAGAAAGGAAAAAAAAAAAAAAAAAAACCCAAAAATATATAAACAAAAAAAAAAAAAAAAAAAAACTGTCCGTTAAATCTTTCCGAAAGAACCGCTCAAACTTTTAAGTCCCAAAGGCGGTTACCCTGTAAAAAAAAAAAAACTTTTTTTTATTTATTTTTTTTATTTATTTTTTTTAATTTTTTTTTTTTTAATTTTTAATTTTTTATTTTTTATTTTTTATTTTTTATTTTTTATTTTTTTATTTTTTTATTTTTATTTTTTTTATTTTTATTTTTTTTTAATTATATATATTTTTTATTATTTTTTTTTATTTTTTTATTTTTAAATACCGGTCATTTTTTAAATTGACCATTTGTAAAATTATTGTCATTTTGGTTAATTATGTAAACATATGGTTATAAAGTTAAAAGTTATAAAGTTAAAAGTTAAAAACGTTAAATAAATGCATTTAATTAAAACATATTTCCGGTATAAAAATAAAAAACGATGCATTTAATTAATCGATTTTAAAGTGTAAAAGTTATAAAAAATGTATTTAAAAAAAACATTTAAATAATGTAAAAACAATGTAAAATATAATTAATTAAATTTATAAATGTTAAAACTTATTAATTTATTAGTTATTTACGTAATTATTAAAATATTTCGCAATGTATGTTTTTATTAATTACTTTATTAATTTTTAAAAAATTTA
This sequence comes from Daldinia loculata, assembly GCF_022478755.1. Classification (NCBI taxonomy): domain Eukaryota; kingdom Fungi; phylum Ascomycota; class Sordariomycetes; order Xylariales; family Hypoxylaceae; genus Daldinia; species Daldinia loculata. Next base: position 16,104 of record NW_026055005.1, read on the forward strand.
AACGTAATATTTTTTCGGAAAAATAAAATTAATATTATCCAGGACGAAGTCCGGTATTTTATACTACATTGATTAAAAAATTATTATGGGAAATTGATAAGGTAATTGATAAGGTAATTGATAAGTATTACGTAAATAACTGATAAGGAATTGACATGCGCACAGACCACCACATTTATGGGAAATTGATAAGGTAATTGATAAGGAATTGAAAGGCGCACAGGCCACCACATTCGTGGGAATTGATAAGGTAATTGATAAGGAATTGAAAAGCGCATAAGCCACTACATTCGTGGGAAATTGATAAGGTAATTAATAAGGAATTAAGAGGCGCACAGGCCACCACATTCGTGGGAATTGATAAGGTAATTGATAAGGAATTAAGAGGCGCACAGGCCACCACATTCGTGGGAAATTGATAAGGTAATTGAAAAATTAAAACGCGTACCGACCAATAAAATACCGGACTTCGTCCTGGTCCTGGCGCTTTATTTAA
>NW_026055006.1:0-15728 GCF_022478755.1 Daldinia loculata
AACCCTAACCCTAACCCTAACCCTAACCCTAACCCTAACCCTAACCCTAACCCTAACCCTAACCCTAACCCTAACCCTAACCCTTAACCCTAACCAAAATAAATTTATATAAAAATATATATAATTATAATATAATTTTTACTAACTTTATTATTTATACATTTATGCGAAATATATTACCCATTTAATTTACTTTTTATTATTTATTTTTATAATATTATTTATAATTATAACCGATTTAATTAATTAATATTAATTTAATACGCCATTATTTTAATATATTAACTTAATATTATATGTTATTTACGTTAAATTTTATTTTAATATTATATTATTTTTTATTGCTTTTTTTTTTTTATTATTTTTTTTTATATTTTATATTTTATATGTAATAATATATTAATTTAACAATAAATAACTTTATAATAAATATTTATTTTTAAATATTTTTTATAACTTTTTTTAATAATTATTAAATTATTAAATATATTATTTTCATTTAATATTTTAATTATAAAAATAATTATACTTTTTTATTATAATTTATATATTATAATAAAAATATTAATTATAAATTAATTATTTATATTTATTATATTATAATTAACAATATTTAACCTTTTAAAATAATCGGTTAATTAAAAAATAAAACGTAATTTAATAATAAAAAACTTATTTACGTTTATTTATTATTTTTTAAAAAACTTAACTTATAAAAAGCCATTACTTTTTTTAATAATAACATTTTTTCTAACTTATATTATTTTTTTTATAATATTAAAAACAATAATATAATAAAATACATTTATTTAATTTTTTTTTTAATTAATTAATTATATAATAAATTATCCATTTACGTTAAACTTTAATTATTAAATATTTCTTTATAATAATTTACTTTTTTTTTAACAAATAATAATTATATTTGATTTATTTTTTAAATTATTAAACGATAATAATTAAACTATAATAATAAACCGTAATAAAATTTATTAAATAATTAACTTTTATACTTTTTTAAAACGTATTTATATAATCCCCGGTTTTAAAAATTAATAATATTAAACAAATATTATAAAAAATTATATTAATAATATAAAAATTAATTTTTTACACAATTTATTAACGTTTTATAAAAATATATATTATTTATAAAATAAAAAAATAAAACTTATTTTATTTTTTAAAAAACGCAAAATTACATATTATTTAATTAACCATACGTTTAAAACATATTATTTTAATTATATTAAAATAAAATAATTATATTATAATTAAAAATGTTAAAAATTATATAATATTTGTCGAAAATATTTATTCGTTTGTTTTATTTGGTTTATTTTTTGTATAAATATTATTATATTTTATATTTTTAAAAAAAGTTAATATAAATTTTTATTTTACGCATAAAGTATATTATATTTTTAAATTAAAGTTTAAAATATTATATATGTAAATTAAAGTTTTTTACTTTTATTTTATCATTTTAATTTATTAAATTTAAACTTATTTTTTAAAAAACAATTTTTATTTTAAATTAATAAAAAATATTATTCCATTAATAATTAATTTTTATATTTTAACAATAATAAAAACAATTAAATAATTAATAAAAATATTTATTAATATTATATTATTAATAATTAAATTTACGTTTTACATTTTAATAATAATAAAAATAACATATTATTTAATAATAATAATAACGTATTATTTAATGTTATTAATATAAATAATAATAATAATTATATTAATTAAAAACGTTAACGATTTAAAAATTTCGGCAATAAACTTATTTTTATTTTTTTACAATCTTTTATTATTGTTAATAATAATAATAAAAGCAATAATATTGTAATAAATCCGTTTGTTATAAAATCCGAAAAAAAAATTAGCTTTAAAAATAATAATAACGTTATTAATAACGTAATTTTATTTAAATATTAAGTTATAATATATTATATAAAAAATATATAATATTAATATATTTAATATGACGTAATTTAAAATTTATAATAATATAATTATTTCCTTAATTTTTATATTTATTAAATTTATTATAATATATTTAAAAAAAGTTTTAACGTAATAAAATTACGTTTAAAGTTATATTTAAAATTATATAATAAATATGTAAATTATTATTTAATTTATTAATATTATTTAAAAAAATTGTGTAAATTTTTAATTACATTATTTTTTTTATTTTAAAAGGTTATATTAGTTATTTTTTAAACATATAATTAATATAACGGATTAATATTAAAAAAAATTATTATTTTTTTATAACAATATTATTTATTTATATATTTTAATATTATTTACTTATAATTATTATATAAATTTTTACTTTTTGTTAATCTTTTTTAATTTTTTCAAATTATTTTTTACTATTATTATTATTTTCCATTATTATTATATTTAATCTTTTTTATATTATTTATTATTATAAAATCGTTATTTAATTTAATTTTTTATTACAATAAAATAAATTTATAATATTTTCCATTTAAAATTTAAATATTATTTTAATATTTTAATTTATAAATTTATATAATATAATTATTTTATATAATAAAAAATAATTACTTAACTTATTTTATTTACCTTTTTAATATTTTTTATTTATAAATTTTTATAATAAAATAAACTTACGGCATTTTTTATTTAAAATTTAAATATTATTTTAATATTTTAATTTATAAATTTATACAATATAATTATTTCGTAAAATAAAAAATAATTTTATAATAATAATAGTTAATAATATTTAATTTTTATTTAAATAAAAAACTACTACCATTTTTGCCAATTACACATTTAAAAAATTTAAATTTTAATTAAAAAACCAAGTTTTATAAAATAATTAAATAAATTTTAAATAAAATTTCCGGAAATACATTATTTTATAACTTTTTTTATAACATTTATAAATTTAAAAAGTCAAAAAAAAAAAATAACTAATAAAATCTTAATATATTATTTATTTATATTACATATAATAAAAAATAACTATTTTATTTTAATAATAAATAACTTTATAATTATACCGTTATTATTACTTTTCTCCGTTAACTTTTATATAATTTAAACGTTTAATCGTTTTATATATATAAATAATTACTTTTTTTTAAACCTTTTAACTTTTATTATTACAATTAAATTTATTTTATTTTTAATTAATATTAAAATACGTTAATAAAAAAAAGAAATATATTAATAAAAAAATAATAAAATAAAATTTATTAAATATATCTTTACGTTATATAATATATAATTTCCAATTATTAATATTTATTTATTATTATTATAAACTAATAATTTATCAAATTTAATTATATATTGCTTTATTTTTATTAATAATATTAAAATAATTATTTTTTTACAAAACCATTTATAAAATTAAAAGATTTAACAAATTTAACCCGGTATAAATATATATATAAAATTAAAAAAAATTATAACATTATTATTATAATATTATAATTATAATATTAAAATATTAATAAAATAATTATAATATATATAATTTAATTTAAATATTTACTTATAATATTAATTATTTAATTATTAATATTTACTTTAAATATTTATTATATTAAAAAATATTATTAATTTTTAAATTATATATAATTTATTTTTTATAAAATTTAAATTAATTATATATTAATTTATATAGCTTATACACATAAATATATTAATATATTTAAAATTTTAAAAATATAATTTTAAATATGTATATATATTAAACGTAAAATTATTAATTTTATTATTAAAAATTATTAATAATTTTAATAATGGTTTTAATAATTTAATATTTTTAAAAAAGTAATATTAAATAAGTAATATATAAAAAACATATTAAATAAATAATATATAAAATTATTTTATATTAATATATATTTAACCTTTTATATAAATTTATTAATATATAATTATATTATATAATAAATTTTAACCATTTATATTATTTTAAAATATGTGCCTTTTTATTAATTAAATTATATATCGCTTATTTGGTAATATTTTTATTTTTATTTTTATTTTTATTTTTATTTTTTAATATATTTTTTATATAACCTTTTATTTAATTTAATTTATTTAATAATAATATAAGGTTTATATATTTTTATTTAATATATAATTATATTATTATTATTTAATTATATATATTGTTAAAGATTATATGGTTATATGTAATTATTTTAAAACAAAAAAATTAAAAACAAGGTTATTTTAAATAATTTTTAATATATATTTAATATATATATAAGGTTAGTTAATTGGTTAATTAAAAGGTTATAATATATAAGGTTATTTAATAAATTGGTAAAATTAAAATGGTTTAACAAATAAAACAAGATTATTATAAATAATATATATATAATTAAATAAATTTATATAAAAATATATATAATTATAATATAATTTTTATTAATTTTATTATTTATATATTTATACAAAATATATTACTTATTTAATTCGCCTTTTATTATTTATTTAATATTATTTATAAATAAAATAAATAAAAAAATTAATAATTAATAAAAAACATAAAAAAAAATAATATTAATAAAAAAGTTAAATTTTAAATAATTATTAAAAATAAAAAAAGCTTTTATTATTTATAAAATTTATATATAAAAGAAAATATTAATTTACGTTATTAATTAAAAAAAAAATTTATTTATTTTTTTTATAAAATATTTGGAAAAATATATAAAACGATATAAATATTATAAGTTTTATTAGTAATTATTTAAACAATTTTTTACTTTTTAACGCTAACATTTAAAAAACTTTTTAATAATAAAACTTGTAACTTTTTTAACAAACGTATTTACGGTTTATTTAATAATAATATTTGCAATTTTTTTAATAATAAAACCTATAATTTATTTAATAATAATATTTATAACTTTTTAAATAATAAAACTTATAATTTATTTAATAATAATATTTATAACTTTTTTAATAATATAATTTATAATTTATTTAATAATAATATTTATAACTTTTTTAATAATAAAACTTATAATTTATTTAATAATAATATTTATAACTTTTTTAATAATAAAGTTTATAATTTATTTAATAATAATATTTATAACTTTTTTAATAATAAAATTTACAGTTTATTTAATAATAATATTTATAATTTTTTTAATAATAAAATTTATAATTTATTTAATAATAATATTTACAATTTTTTTAATAATAAAACTTATAATTTATTTAATAATAATATTTACAATTTTTTTAATAATAAAACTTATAGATTTTTTAACAATAACATTTTTAAGCTTTTTTACGGTAACATTAACAACTTTTCCGCAAATAAAAAAAATAACATATCCGATTTAATAAATTTTTTAATATATTTTTTAATATATTTATATTTTTTTCCGTTTTTTTATTTTTTAATATTATTAAATAATATAAAGTATTTTTTATATTTATTTAATTTATTAAATATAAAAATTTCGAAAATTTTTATATAATATTTATTAATATATACCTTAAATTTATTAATATTTTAAAAATTATTATAAATAGTTTATTTTATTTATATAATATAAAATTTTATATTATTTATTATAATAATAATGTAAATAATAATATTATTATTTAAATAAATCTTATTATATATTTATAAAATTAATATATTATAATTAAACATTTAATTTTTTATATATAATATATATTTATTTTTTTTTTTATAATAAAATATAAAAAAATTAAACCTTTTTTATTTTAAAAATATAACGCCTTAAAATATTCCAATACTAAAAATAAAAATAAAAATACTTTACAAAAATATTTAAAAATTAAATTAAATATTAAAATACAAAGAAATATTTTAAATTTATTTAATTAAAAAATAACTTAATTTAAATATTATAACGTTTTTTTAAAAATTTATATTATAAATAATAAATTTAACAATTTAATTTAAAATATATTTATTTATAATAAAATTTTTATTATATTTAATTAAAAATTTTCTTATATTAATTTATTTAATTAATAAATTTTTAATATTTTTTTCTTTTTTTTAATTAATATAATATTATTAATTAATAATAAAAACTTATTAATTAATTTTTTAACCTATAATAAAACTTTAATTATTAAATTTAAAAATTATTTAAATATGAAATTTAATTTTAAAATATTATAATAATATTTTAAATTATTGGTTTTTTTTATAAACTTTTTTCCTTTTTTTTTTTTTATTAATCAATTATATAATTAATAACTTTTTTATTATAATATTAAAGTTTTAATTTAAATTATAAAATAAAATCAAAATTAATAATTTTAAATTTAATATATTTGGTAAATTTAAATTTAATAAATTTAAATTTAACAAATTTAAAAGTAATATATTTGGATTTAATAGCTTTAAATTAATATTTTAAAATTAATAATAAATTAAAAACTTTTAATTTAATGGTAAATTTAATTTCTTTTAATTAAAAAATATTGGAAATAATAAAAATATAAATTTAATTAGTTATAAATTTATTTATTTTATTTAAATAAAAGAATAAAATTAGCGTTTTTTAATAAATAATAAATCGAAATTAAATAATAAATTGCAATAATATTTTTTAAATAAAATATATATATTATTTTATAAAAAAGTTTAAAACATTATAAATAACTTATTTTAATAATAAAAAAGTAAAAATATAAAATAAAAGTTTAAATAATAATTAATTTTAAATTAAAAAAAAATTTACGTATATTTTAATAAATTTGATTTAAAAACTTTTAAAACGTTATAACAAAAAAATATAATATAAAGAATTTAAACTATAATAACTTAATAATTTTAGCTTTTAACAATTTAAAAATATTTATAAAAATTAATATATTTTTTTTAAATTTAAATAAGAAATAAATATAACTGTTAAACGTTTAAAAAAATTAAACAAATAACCATATATAATTTTACTTTTATATTATTATTTAAACCGCATATATTTAAACTATTTATGCAATTAAACTTAAATATTTAATATATAATATAATTTATATAATAAAATAAATATTTTTTTAATTAAATAATATTTATATTATAAATAAATATTAAATTATTTTATTTTATTATTTATTAAATTATATTAATTAATAATTATTAATAAAATATTATATAAAAATATTTATATAATAATTATTTTAAATTTATTATAATTAATATTATTATTAAAAAACTTATATATATTTTTATTATAAACCGTAATTATTTATACATTAATTAATACGTTAATAACCGTAAAATTAAACATATAATAATTTATTATTATTTTATTAATTGGTTAAAAATAAAAATTTAATATAATTAATATAATAATTATTTTTAAAGTTAACGGTTATAAAAAAAACTTAACAAATAAATAATTAATTAAAAAGGTAATAATATAAATATAAAGTATTTTAATTAATTTCTGGAAAAAAATATTAAAATATAAATAATATAATTAATATATTAACCAATAACTTTAGTTTAATTATAACATTAATTATCAAAAAATAATTTAATAATAAAAAATTTGTTTATATTTAAAAACATATAATATTAAATAAATAAATAATTATAATAAATTTATTAATAATATTATAAAATAATTAAAATACCTTTTTTAATAAAAATAAAATTAATATATTATATAATATATAAAATTTTTTATTTTTTATATAATATAAAATAAGTAAAAAAAACAATTCGTATTTATAATAAAAATATTTTTGCCATTTTTATATATATTTTATCCTTTTTTATTTATAATATTATTTAATTTAATTAAAATTAGCTTTAAATAATATTAAAATTTTAAATAAAATATTTAAAATAAAAAATATATTTAATATATATAAATATAAACCTTTATAATTAATTTAAAATTTCTTATAAAATAATAAAATTATTTTTATATTATTTGGTTTTATTTTATAATAAATAACCGATTTTAATTAAAAAAAAAACTATTAAATATATTTCTTTTTCTTTAAAATAAAATCGAAACTACTTTTAATAATAAAAAATAAACATTATATTAAATAAATAAAATAAGTAATAATATTATATAAAATAAAACTTTTAACATATAATAAAATATATATTATAAAATTAAAACCAAAAAATATCATTATTAAAAAATAATGTTTTAAAAAACTTAAAACATTAAATTATTATAATAAAATTTTATTTATATATAAAAAAAAATAAAAGTTTTAACTTAAATATTAAATTATAATATTATTTAACAATTTGTTAAATAATATTATAACTTATATTATAATTATAACAATATAAAAAAAATGTTAGTTATATTTTAATAAATATAAAAATAGTTTTATTACCTGATATTATTAAACGTATAAAAATAAATAATTATCTTTTTAAATTAATTTAAACCTTTATTTTAAAAATTCCAAAAATTAATATTATCCAATTAATAATATAATAAAACATTAATATTTAAGCTACTTTTTTTTTTTTTATTTAAATTACTTATTTATTAAAAGTTAAGTTTAATTAATTAAATTAAAAGATTTTATTAATTTAATTTTTTATTGTTATATATATTTATTATTTTATATACTTAAATAATTTTATAATAATAACAATTTAAACATTATAATTAATATTATTTAATAAGTTTAATTAATATAAAAATAATAATTTAAATTATACTTAAATTAACTTTTCCGTTATTATATTATAATAATAGTAAATTTAAATAACAATTGTTTAAAAAAGAAAGTAAATATATAATACTTTTTATAAATACCTTTAATAACTCCAAATATTTTAATAATAATATAAAATTTAATATTTATTATATAAATATATAATTTAAACCATTAATTTTGTATTAATTAAAGCTATAAATTAATATTAATTATAATGTTTAAATTATTATTATTATAAAATTATTTAAATATATAAAATGATAAATATATATAATAATAAAAAATTAAATTAATAAAATCCTTTCATTTAATTAATTAAACTTAATTTTTAATAAATACTTAAAATAATTTAAATAATAATAAAAAAATAGCTTAAATATTAATACTTAATAATAATACTAAATAAAATATTAATATAAATACCAAAAAACATATATTAATTTAATAATTATATTTTTAATTTAATAATTATTTTATAAAGTTAATTAATAATTTTATAATAACTTTTAAAGTTAAATACGCTTACTTTATAAAATTAATTAATAATTACAATTATTACTAATAATTTATTCTTTTTTATTTAATCCATTATAATTATATTTTAACTTTTTTAAAATATAATAATCTTTATTTTTAAAAAAAATTATATTTATATAATTATATTATTTTTATTTTTTATTTAATTTTTTTATAATTAATAATATATTTTAACATAACTTTAATAACTTTACATTATATTATTTTAAACTATTATAAAAGATTTTATTATATATTAATTTTAATTATTTTTTTTTATTTTAATATTATTACAAATAATCTTTTAAATTTAAATAATTATAAAAATACAAGCAGTTTAAATTAAATATAATATTCTTTAAAAAATAGGTTATAAGTTATTAATTACATAATTTTTATATTTATGGCGTAAAAAATTTTAAAAAATCATATTAATTCGTTAGTTTTTTTAATTTTTTAACCAATTTTATTAATTTAAAATAATTATTTATATTTATTTTAAAATTTTATATATTAATATTAAAAAATTTCCATAATATAATAATATAACCAATTATAACATAATTCTTTTTAAATTAATATTTAATTTAATAATTATTTTATAATTTTATAAATTTTTTTATATTTTTACATATAATAAATATATAAATTATATATAAAACAATTATATTATAAATATTATTATCGAAATATATTTTATATTTAAATAATTTTTTAAAATATACTTAAAAATATTTAATATTTTAATATAATATTATATAAATTAAATTATTAAAATAAATATTTATAATTTATTTATTAATAATTATTTAACAAAATTATTATTATTAATGTTTAATTAATTAATTTTTTTTATTTTTATTTTATATATAATTTTTATTAATATTATAACTTTATTATAAAACTTATAATATATTATTTAAAGTTATTAATATAATTTTTAATTTAATAAATATAATTAATTAATATTAAATTTAAATTAATAATAACGTTTTAATTTTATAATTAATTTGCGTAAATTAAAACTATATTTTAATTTTAATAATAATTTTAAAAAATTATTAAAAAATATTTATTAATTATAAATTTAATTAATTAAAATTAACTTATATAATTTAACAAAAATATATATTAACATTTATATAAATCTTAAACTTTATAAATCAAAATTTTTAATAATTATTTATATATTATATATAATTTAATTTAAAAATTTTATATTTAATTTTACTTTTTCTTTTTATATTAATATTTTTTTATTATTAAATAATTTCAAAATATCGTTTTTAATACGTTAATTAAATTATATTTTTATTAAAAAGAAATTTAAAAACCTTATAAATAAATTTATATATATAACTTTTACTTATATTTTTAAAAATATTTAAATATTATTAATAATTATTAAAAAAATTAATTAACATAATTATAAAATTATTTTAATTATTTAAATTTATTATTTATTTTTTTATATTATTATTAATTTTAATTTAAATAAAAAAAGTAAAATTTATTTTAATTTTATATAAATATTTTAATTAATTAAATATTTTTTTATCGATATTATTTCCGGTAAAAAAATAATATTAAATAAAATATATTAAATTAATATTATAATAAATCAGTTTATTATAAAATATTTTCCATTTTTAAAACTTATATTAAAATAAACAAAATAATAAATTTATATTAAACCGTTTTTAATTAATAAAATTTATAATTTTTTATTATATAAAACTTATATTAAAATATTCGTAAATTTTATTTTTTAATTTATTAATTTTCCAAATATTTTTTTAAATATTTAATATATAAAAAAATCGTTGAAAAATTCTTTAATTAATTTAAATTTAATATTTATTTTTTAATTTTTACAAAGTTTTATTTTATAAAATTAAATTATATAAATATTAATATATAATTTAATTTTTATAAAACTTTAAATTAATTTAATAAAATATAATAAAATAAATTAAATATAAATTATATTAATAATATTATTTAAAACTATTAAATTATTTAAAAATATATATTTTAATAATATACTTTTTTATTTTATTTTTATTAAATTAAAATTTTTAACTATATTATTATATTTTTATATTATTATATTCGTATAAATTATTTATTTATTTTTTTAAAAACTTTAAACCAATTTTAAAAATTATAAATAAAAAATAAATATATAAATAAATAAATAAATATACATATATAAATATTTTTAACATTTTTTCTTTAATTTTATTTATTTTTTAAAACTATTTATTATTATACCAACTTTTTTTTAAATTTTTTTTTTAACATTAATTTTTAATTATTTTAATATTAATATAATAAAAAAAATCATAATATTTTTAAATTACATTTTAACCGCATTAACTATATTAAATATAAACCCATTTTATTACTTACTTTATAATAATAACACATTTAATATTATAATAATTTTAAATATTTTACTTTTTACAATCATATATTATATTTATTACTTACATTATAACAATAAAAAATCTAATATTTTAACCGTATTAACCATATTAAACACAAACCTTTTACCATTTAATAATAACACATTTAACATTATAATAACATTAATTAACTTACCACCCGTAACCATATATTATTTTTTTTATTACTTATATAATAAAAACAAAAAATTTAATATTTTAATTATGTTAATTATATTAAATATAAACCTTTTACCTTTTAATAATAATATATTTAACGTTATAACAACATTAATTAACTTATTTTTTATAATTATATATTATATTTATTATTTATATTATAATAATAAAAAATTTAATATTTTAACCGCATTAATTATATTAAATATAAACTTTTTACCTTTTAATAATAATACATTTAACATTATAACAATATTAATTAATTTACCACTTATAACAATATATTTTTTTTATTATTTATATAATATAAATAAAAAATTTAACTTTTTAATTATTTAAATTATACCAAATTTAAACCGTTTTATATATTTATATTATAAAAATAATATAATTAACGCTACCATTATTTTAATTATATTATTTTAAATAAACTTAAACTTTTTTAATTATTTATAATATAAAAAAAATATATTATTTTTAATATATATATAAAAAAAATAACTAATTATAAAATTAAACAAAGAAAAAATAATAAAACATATTAAAAAAATAACGTTTAAATTAATAAAAAATATAAGCAACATTATTAAATATATTAATAAATTATTTATTTATTATAAAATTTTAAAATTTAATATATTTATTTTTATAAAACGTTTTAAATAAATATTTAAACAATTTATTAAAAACCGTGATAAAATAATAATATATATTATTAAAATTATAATTTATATTAAAATTTTAACCAAAGATTTTTTATTATTTTTTTAATATATAAAATAAATAAAAAAAATTTTTAATATTTAAAATAAATGTAAGTAAAATAAGGTATTTGTATGGATTAAATAATAAAAAAGAATAATGTAACAATAAAAAAGGAAAGAAAAAAAAACAATATAAAACAAAGTTATTACGATGATTATTGTAATAATTACGAATTGTGTGTGTGGGTGTTATTTAAAAAAAATTGCTTTTTGTGTAAAAAATAGTTACGTGTTACCACGTAATTATCTTTACGTAATGATATTTTATCATTGGTAATTTTTTTCTTTTCCCTTTTTTTCTTGTATAACGTAATTATATATAATTTAATTAATATAACATTAACAATTTTTCTTTTTTTTTTTACTTTTAATCCGTTTTTTTTATATTATAACGTAATTGTTAATAAATATATGGTTAAATCTTTCGTTAAATCTTTTATTTGATTAAATTTTGTTAAATCTTTTCGTTTAATTTAATCTCGCGTTAAACCTTTTATTTAATTAAATTTCGTTAAATCTTTTTATTTAATATAGTTTTTTATTAAATTGGTTAAAACTAGTTAAAATTAATTAAAAAACGGTCGAAATAAAAGTCGTTTAATTAAAAATAAAATTATTTTCGTATCGTAAATCGTTTGGTTAAAGATAAAATTATATTCGGTTAAATTATTTGGTTAAAAACAAGATTATTTTTAGTTAAATTATAAAAATTATCGGTTAAAAATAAAGTTATTTTTTTGTTAAATCGTAAAAATTATCGATTTAAATTAATTAAAAACAATCGTATATTATAATAGATTTAATACAATCATTTAATTTTAATTTTATAATAAAAATCTTTAACGATTTTAATTTTTTTATTTAATATACCATCCGTTAAATCATACTTTTTATCTTTGTATTTATATTCGTTATTATCATATATTTTAACATGGTTAATAATACTTTGTGGTTTTATTAATCAAATATACGTAACAAACTTATTAAACTTTAATAAAATTATTTATAAAATCAATTGTATTTATAAAATTAACTTTAATATCGTCGAAATTAACTGTATTTTTCGTGAGGTTAATTTCGGTGTTATTATAATTAATTATATTATCTCCGGTACCGTTATTTATCTTTTATCTTGTTATATTACTTACATTTAAAGTAGTTTAAATATTATTTTTAAACAAACAAATACTTACCATTTAAACTATATCGTTATTACGGTAATCTCGTTAAAATTATCGACGTAATATAAATTAATCATTAAAATAAAACTATCGGAATAACGTTTTAACAAATACGCGTTTTTATTAAATAAAAATTTTGTAAATTTTTTAACATTAACTATTATTTTTAATTTTTTAAAAATAATCTTTTCGTTAAAATATACTCCGTAATACAAAAAATAATTTATCATTAATCTTTAAAATAAAAAGTATACCTTTTAAAAGTATTTTATTTACCATTTTATAAAAAAATCTTTAAAATCATCCCATATATCCTCGTTACATTTATCGTTATAATACTCGAAATAATACGCAAAACTTTCCGCACAATACGTATTAATTTCCTCCGCCATTATTTTATTTAATTCGAAATCGTTAAAATCGATAATTAAATCGATATTTAAAATATCATCGTCAATATATTTATCTTATATTAAAATTATATCAAATTATAAAAAAACCATATTAAATAATTATAAATACAATAAAAATGTTATAAAATACATAATAAACGCAAATCTTTTAACTTATTTAAAAACCCCGAAATTTTTAAAATAACATAATAACCGTTTAAACCATTATTTTTTCTCGTTAAAAAAAAATAAAAAAAAAACGTTTAACGCTTTTTTTTACAATTTTTTTTAACTTTATTAATTTATAATCTTATCTTTTAACCAACCATTAATCAATATAAATAAAACAAAATATCCGTACAAATTAAATAATAAAAAAAAATAACGTAACGATAGGAAAAAAAAAAAAAAAAAACAATACAAAACGAGATTATTACAATAATTATTATAATAATTACAAATTATATATATAAATGCCACTTAAAAAAAATTACCTTTTATATAAAGAATAATCACGTGTCACCACGTGACTATCTTTACGTAATAATATCCCATTAATAAAATATTTAATTAATTTAATTTATTATACTTATTAAATAATTTTTAATTTTAAAAAATAATAACTTACCGTTATTAAATAATTAATCTTAATTTAATTAATAATATAATTAATATTTTTAAAAAAATATAACTTTTTAAAAAATATTTTACAAAATATTTTTATTAATTATTACTTTATAAATAAAAGAAATTTTTAACATTTTAATATAATAAAATCTACCATAATTTTTTACTAAATCCAAATATAATATTTTAATAAATTTATTAATAAAAATATTTTAAAAAAATATCCGGTTATAATATTTAACTTATTAATAAATAAACAATTAAACTATTTATTTTTAATAATAATAAATTTAAAATTAATATATTTTTTATTAAAAAAAATTAAATTTAAAAAATTAATTATATATATTTTATAAAATATTATTATTATAATAAATTAAATTATAATAAAAATAAATTAATTAATTAATAAAAAATTATTTTTAAAATAAAATAAAATTAAATAAATAAATTTTTTTTAACGTAAACTTAATATTAAAATATATTTTATATATTTAAATTAATTTATTTAAAAAATTAATTTTATATAATTATTATAAATTATTATTTTTTTAAAAAACAAAAATTAAAAGATTTTTTTAATTAAATAAAAAATAATATAATAATATAAAATATTATTATTTAAATTATATTTAATATTTTATATATTTATTATAAAATTAATTATTATACGTAATTTATATTTAATTTTTTTTTAATTTATTTAATGTATTTAACGTATTTAACGTATTTAATGTATTTAACGTATTTAATGTATTTAAATATATTTAAATTATTTAAATTATTTAATATATTAAATTATTTAAATTATTTAAATTATTTAAATTTATTTAATTTATTTAATTTATTTAATTTATTTAATTTATTTAATTTATTTAATTTATTTAATTTATTTAATTTATTTAATTTATTTAATTT
>NW_026055007.1:0-15404 GCF_022478755.1 Daldinia loculata
ATTAAAAAATATAATTTAAATTTTTATAATTAATTTAATATATTTATTATTTTTAATATAAAATTTATAAATATTAATTAAAAAAATTAAAATATAGAAGATAATTATTTATTTAATTTGGAAAAAAATAAAAAAGTCAAAATTATATTATTAAACAATAAATTCTTTATATTTATAATAAAAATTTTACAGAACATCTTTAAATATTATAAAGAAAAAAAATAAAAAATTTAATGTTATAAAAAAGATTAAACAATTTAAATTAATATAATATATAAGAATAAGTTTTAAAGGGTTTAATTTGTAAATAATGTTTTATTTAATAAATTAATTTTATTTGGATTATTAAATTGGAAAAAAAATATATTAAAAAAAGTTTTAAAAAATATTAAAAGTTTTAATTTATTTAAAATAAACGGTTTATATTAAAATATTATTTTTAAATTTATTAAAAAATTTTAAAAAATATATTTAATATTTAAATAATTTAAAACTTTAAATATTAAATTAAAAAATATAAAATTTATTAATTAAAAAAAAGAAATATTTATTAAAATTTTATTTTATTAAAAAAAAATATTAATATGGAAATTTAATAAATTTAAAAAGATTAAAAAAAAGATTATATTTTTTTATATTATTAAAATATAATAATATAAAATTTAATAAGTTAAAAATATTTTAATTTTAATATTATTAAAAAAATATATAATTAAAATTTTATAAAATAAAATTAAAATAAAGATTTTTAAAAAAAATTATAATTTTTATTAAAATATTTAATTTATTATTAAAAAAAAAATAGTAGATTATAATTAATTAATTTAATTATTAAATTAAACGTTTAAATAATTAAAGATATATTTTTATTTAAAGATTATAATATATTTATTAAAAAATGTATTATTTATATAATATTTTTATATATAAATTTATTTTTAAAATATAATTATTTAAATTTATTTATTTATAGTTAAAATATAATAATATTTATTATTTTATTTAAATTATTTAAATTTATAACGATTTTAATAGAAGTAATAAATTTAATTATATATTTTTTAAAGGTTATAAATTATATATTATTTAATTTAATTTTATATATTTGTAAATTGTTTTTTAATAATGTTGGTATTAAAAAATTAAATATTAAATATAATAATTAAAAGATTTATTTAAAAATTTAATAATTTATATTTAAATATATTAAGAATTTAGTAAAAATATTATTAAATGTTAAGTTAGTTAAAGTTATTATAAACTTAAAAAAATTAAAATTTTACAAATTTATAATTAAAATTATAAGTTATATTTATGGATTAAATAGTTATTTATTTGGAAAAATTAAAGTTTTAAAGATTTTTAAATAGGATATATATAAAAATGTATTAAAAGTTTAATTATTTTTAAGGTTAATTGTATATTTTTATATATAGATTAAAAATTATATTATTAAAATGTTATTTTTAATAAAATTATTATGTAAAAAAAAGTTATTTATATAAAATAAGCTTTAAATTTAAATTATAATTAAATTAAAAGAAATATTTATAAATTTATTTTATTTCATTATAATTAATTATAAATTTAATTATTAAATAATGTTTAAAATAAATATATTTAGTTAAAAATAAAAAGTAATAATAAAATAATTTAATAATTAAAAAAATTTTAAACTTTTTTATTATAAATTAAAAATATAAAAGAAAGTTAAATTAAAATATAATATTATAAAATAAAAATATTTTATAATTATAAAAATATTAAAATAATTTAAAAATTATTTTTATAAAATTTAATTTTTATTTAAAATTAATATAAAAGTTTTAATTTTTTAATTAAATAATAATTTTTTTAGTTTATTTAGCATTATATTATTATAATAAATTACTTATATTAAAATATTTAATTTTAAAATAAAATATATTTTAAAAAAATATAATATAATAATAAATGTTTTGTTAAAAAAATTAAACAACTTATTTAATTAAAAAAATAAAAAATAAGAAAAAATTTTTAATAATTTTATTAATGTTTAATTTAATATAATTATATTATTTTTAATTAATTTTAAAACTTAATTAAATAATAATAATTTATAAAATAAATTATAACCAATTATATTATTTTTAATAAATAAATAAAATATTAAATTTTAAAAAATTGTTTAATATTTTATAATATTAAAATTATTAAAACAATTATTAACCGATTAAACGGAAAAAGGTTAAAAAGTTTAAATTAAATTTAAAAATAAAGTTATAAAATATATTATATTTAAAAGAATTTTTTAAAAAAAAAGCAAGAAAAATTAATTAAATTACCAAATTATTAATTATAAACTTACAAAATAAAAATTTATTATTAATCTATATATTTAATATAAATATAAAAATTAAAATTTAATTTATTAATATATTTTTAGTATATATTATTAGAAAAAAATATATAAATATATAGTAAATATAATAAAAGTTTATATTTAATATTAAAAAGTTAATTAAAAAATATTATTTAATAAAATAAATCATTTTAGTTTTAATATTATTTTAATTTATTAAATTTTTAATATATAATATATATTTAATAATTACAAATATAAAATAATTATCAAAATATAAAAATAATTATTAGATTATTTAAAAATAATATTTTTAAAAGTAATAAATTTAATTAATATAGTTAAATTTATAAAAAAAAAAATAATTTTATAATATAGTTAATTGTTAAAAATTAAAATAAATAAAAATCTAAAATTTAAGGATTAAGTTATAAAGGTTTATATAAAATTTAAAATTAAAAAAATTATAAAACCATTTTATTTTTTACAAATTTAAAGATAAATAAAAATTAGTTATAAATTAATTAAATTTAAATTTATAAAAATAACCGATAATATTAATAAAAAGTAGATTTAATATTTAAATATAATAATATAAATTAATAAAATTATAATTAAATTTAATAAATTTAATTTTTATAAAATTATTTATAATTATTATTTTATTTTTTCAATTAAAATAATTATTTCATTATAAAAAATATTAAATTAAAAAGGAGTTAATATAAAAAAAGATTTATTTATTATATATATTTAAATAATTAAATGTTAATTAATTAATATAAATTATATTATATAAATTATTATTAAAAAGTATTAAATAATAATATAAAGGAATAATTAACAAAATATATATAAAATAAAAAAAAAGCTTTTAAAAATTAATAATTTTATATTTTTATATAATATTTTTAAATATATAAATATATTTTAAAAATGTCAATTATAATATAATTAATAAGGATTTTATTTAATTAATAAAATCTTTAATATTAATAAATATATTATAAAATATTTTAAAAGAAATGAAATATAAAAAAGTATAATTAAGAATAAATTAAAATTATTTATATAAAATTATTAAAATTATTAAAAATTTATAAATTTTAAAAATAATAAATAAATTATTAAATTAATTATAAAAAGTATTGTTGCACGGGGTGGATAGCTATGGTTGTGGCACAGTTACCATAACGGTTATAGGGAGTTATGGCGTTAATTATAATTATTATATAATTAATTAATTATATAAAGGTTATATTATATGTAATTATATTTTAAATAATTTAGATTTTTATATATTATTTATAATTATTATATGTTATTTATAACATTATTATAACTTTTAATAGTTATAAACTTAATTTATATTTAAATTTTTAATAAAGGTATATTGGTAATAAGTGTGAACTATTTATTTTATTTATTTTTTTTTTTATTTTATATAATTATTTTTAAAGTTATAATTTCCAAAACAATAATGGATACTTATGGCGAAGATTTATTTAAAGCTATTTCTTTAATTTTAACGATTTATTTAAATAATTGTTATAATTATTTTTATTAAATTTTAAAAGTGAAGTAAAATATTGTTTAGTTTAACTTTTAGGATTAAATAGATTTAAATAAGTACAATATTATTAAACGTATTATTATAATTAAAACCAAAATTTTTATTTTAAAATTTATTAAAAATAAAAAGGTTTTTATTTATAAAGTAGCTATAATTATTAAACGAGGCAATAATATTTTTGCGTAAAGTATTTTAAACGATAATATTATTATATTAATTAATAATAAGTTTAATAAATTATTTAATAAAGTTTAAAAATATTATGTAATTATTTAATTAAAAAAAATAATTAATATTTTAATTATAAGCCAAATATTTAGATATATTTAAAAAATAGTTAAAAAAAAAATTTTATTATTTATTATATTTAAATATATTAATAATGATTTAATATTGGTAATTAATATTTTTTATAAAATTAAGTTATATTTTAAATTTATTAATTTATTAATTATTATAAAATTAAAAAAAGATTATTATAAGCATTTTTAATAAATTTATATTAATAAGATAAAATTTATAAAGTAATTTTTTAAGTGGTAAATATTGTATAGAAATAGTTATACTTATAAGATTTTAAAGATCAAAGGGAATGTTATAATTTTAGATTTTTTAAAAGTTGTTAAGGTTTATTGGGTTGTGAGTTAAATTATATGTTAAATTAAGGAATTTATGGTTATAAAGTAAATTAAGGAGATTTTAAAGCTGTTAATAAAATTTTTTTTGCAATTTTTAACCGTTTTAAAAGATAATTTTATATTTTAAGGTTTATTTGTAAAAGCTAGTGTATACTTTATAAATATATCATTTAATTTAGATTAAGCTAATATTTTGGATATAACAGGTTAAAGAAATAATTATTTTTGTTATAATAATTTGATAAATATTTATTTTTAACGATTTATTAATTATGAAATTTTTTAATATATTATTATTAAAAGATTTAATTATTAATTATTTAATATTTTTAATAAAGAAAAGCGTGAGATAATTAAAAAATATTATTAATTTATTAAATAAAAAGTGTTTTAAATCAAGATTAAATTAAAAAATTAACGTATTAAATTAAGATATAAGTTTAATAATAAAAGACGTTAATTAAGTAATAATAGTAGGTTAAACAGTTAGTTAGGTAATTAAAAAAATTATTTTGGTAACTTAATAATTATGATTATAATTAACAATATAAAGATTTAATATTAATTTATTTATAAGGTATATATTATATTGGTTTAATTTAATTATTATTTATTAGTTAATAATATTATTTTAAATATTTGTGGTAGGTTTTATTTAATTAATAATAAAGTTTTATTAAAACTTAATATATAGGTAAAAATTAAAAGTAAAAAAATAGTAAAAATTAAGTTATTGGTTTTATTTATTATTGGTTAAAATATTAAAATAATAAAAGATATATTTAATAAATTAAATAAATTTAATATTAAAGATTTAATGTTAATTAATATAATTATTATAGAAGGATTTTACGTTAATATTATATCAGAAATTATTTTTAAAGAAAAGGTAAAAGTATAATATTATAATAAAATTTATATTTTAAAGTATAAATTATAAATTAATAATAAAATTATTAAATAATTAATTAAATAATTTAATTTTTTATTTTTTAAATATAAATTATTTAAGATTTATTTATTATCTATTTATATTTTAACTATATTTTAATTATATATTAATATAATTAATTTTATAATTTATTTTATATTAATTATAATAAAAAAATTATTTATTTTTTTATTAAAAAAAAAAGATATTAAAAATTTATAATATTTTAAGTTTAATTATTTAGGATTAAATATTTTAAAAATTTTGGTATATAACGTTAAAAAAATAAAAATTAAAAGGAAATTTATAATTAAATATAAAATTTATATTAAAATTTAAAATAAATATATTATTTTTAAAAAAAAATTAAAACATTATTTTTTATAACCATTTTAAAAAATATTTTAAAATTTATTTAATTTTTTTATAAAATATAATAAAATATTATAAATATTAATTATATTAAATAAATATTTAAGATTTATTATAATTTATATATTTTTTAATAAAATATAAAATAATATTATATTAAAAATTAATTAAATAAATAGCTAAATAAATTATTAATTTAAGTTAAAAATATGTAAATTAAGGTATAATAATAATATTTTAATATTTAATATATAAAAAATAATTTGATATAGTTAATAAATATTTGAAAAAAAATTAAATTTAAAGTTATTATTATTTATAATAAAAAAATTTATAAATAAAATTAAGAAATTAAATTAAAAGTTTTAAGTTAAATTTATTAAAATACAATTAAGCATTAATTTATTAAAAAAATTATGGTTAAAATGCGTAAAAACAATAATTTATTTAATAAATCAGAACTTTAATTAAAAAAACGGTTATAAATTATTATTAAAAATATTAAAAAATTAGTTTTATTAGTATTTTAAATAATATAGTTTAAAAGTAATAAAGATTTTTACAAATAATTTAAAATTATATTAAGGTTATATTTATACTTATAATTATAAAATATATTTATTAAACCAAAATATAATTAATATAAAAAATAAGTAAAGTAAAAAGGTTTAACCAAAAGTATATATAAAATATTTGGTTGGTTATAAAACCATTAATATATATTATATATAAATTTTTTACTAGCAAAAAATTATTTTAATAAAAAACGTTTAATTTAATGAAAAATTATTTTATAAATTTAAAAAAAAATTATAATTATTTTAAATATTTAAAAAAAAATTAGTATATATTAATAAAATATAAGAAAATTTAAATATTATTTTATAAAATATATTAAATTAATTAAATTAATAAAATAATAAACTTTTTATTTACAATTATTTAATTAATATAATTTAAAATAAAGGGAATAAATTAATAAAAGAATTAAATTTAATGAAAGGTTAATTTAAAAAAAAAGTTATAAATAATAGTTTATATTATATTTAAATAAAATTAAAATTAATTTTTAAGTTAAAAAATTTGGATATAATAAATTGGTAATGGGAGATTGTAATATTTAAAAAGATATTTAAGTTAAAGTAATAATTTAATGGTGTAAAAAGTATATTATAAAACGTTAGTAAAAATTTTTTAAAAAAAAATATAGGTAAATAATTAAGATTTATTATAAACCAGTTATTTATAAGGGTAACTTTAAATTTATTAGTTTATTAAAGGGTGGGTATACCGGTTAAGAAACTTTATCGGAAATATAAGAAAAAAGAGTGGTTAAAGTTTATAAAATATAATTAACGGGTTAAAAGCGAAAACTTTTCGAAAGATAATAATGTAAAAAGTGTAGTTTTATTAATTATTGCTTTAATTATTATAGGGTATAGTTAAAACAAAATAGTTATATTTAAAGATAAGTTATTTAAGGATTTTTTAAATATATTTTTATTTAATTAATAAAAAATTATTTATAAAAAAAATTGTAAATATAAGATAATGTATGCCGTTATTGCGGTTATATTATAATTAAAAAATATATTTAAATTATAAGGTATAAATAATTAAGGTTTTATTTATAAGTTAACATTAATTAAATTATTATTTAAAAAATAAAAAAATTTAAAATATTACTTTTTAAGCAAATGATTTAAAAAAAATGTTAATAGTAAAATATAAGTTATAATTATTAAAAACGTTTGAAAAATTATTGATATAAATGAAGTAAAGTTAATATTATTATTAATTAAATAAGTATTTAATTATAAATTTAATGCCGATAATTTTTTAATAATATATAAGTTTAAAGTAATAGTAAAGGGAAATTTATAAAAAGTAAATATTTTTAATAATATATATGCAGTTATTTTAATAGTTAAAACGTTTAAGATTATAATGGTTATTGTAATAAAATTTGATTTAAAAGTTATTTAATATAATATAAAAAATACTTTTATTTATACGTTATATAAAGATGGTAAATTTGTATATATATAATTATTGGATAGATATAAATAATTAAATAAGTGTATGTAGTTAAAATAAGCGTTATATGGATTAAGGGACGTTTTTTTTTTATGGTATAACGAAGTATTGAAAATTTTAATAAGTATTAAAATGGTAATTTTTATTAAAAAGTTATATTTATTTTATTTTTTAAATAGATTAATATATGTATTAGTTTACGTTAACAATATATTAATGATATATTATAAGGTATATTAAAAGGTAGCCAAAAAAATGGTTAGTTTTATAAAAAGCGTTTAGGAAGTAAAAGAGTAAAAATTAATAAGTTAATATTTAAATATTAAAGTAATATGTAATTATAAATAAAAAATAATTATTTTTAATTATAAGGTATATATTAAAAAAATGGTTTAAAAATATAATTTAACCAATTTATTATATAATTTAATAATTTTAATGGTTATAATAAAATTATTTAAATATGTTAAAATAATTAATAAAAAGGTTATTAAAGAATATTAAAAAAAAATTGGTTTAATATTATATACGGTTATAATAATTTATTTAAAAGTGGTTTATATAATGTTATAACTTTTTTATTATTTTATTAACTTAAAACCTTAACATTTAAAAATAGTTAATTAAGTTATTAAATATTTATATATTAAACGAAAATTTTATATTAAATATAAAAGTAGAGATTTAAGTTTTAAAGTGTTATTTATAATTGGAAATATATTATTTATTAATAATAATATAATAAAACGTTTTTTTTACGGTTATATTATTTTATTATTTAATAGATTAGTAATATAAAAAGTAATATGGTAAATAATTGTATTAATTTTTATTATAAAAGTTAAGTTAATAGTTATAAAGAAAATTGTAAAAGAAATTATTATACTTTAACATTTATTTAAAAATATTAAGTTAAATATAAGCAAGTAATAGAAAATTTTTAACAATAATTAATAAACGATATAATTAATAATTGGAAAAAAGGAACAAATTAATATAAAGTTATAATATATTAATATTTAAAATATGTGGTTATATTAAGAATATATTAAAGGTATATTTAACGTGGTTTATTTATTTATTAATTAAATACCAATTAACAGTTTAATAAAAAATTTTACGAAATAATAGTTTAAGTATTTTAAAATATTTTTAAATTTATAATATAATATTATTATTAACTAATAATATGGAGACGTTAAAAATATTATAACAATTTTTTATTATATTTTTAATTTTATATTAATATTATAAGTTAATAGTTATAAAAATAACAAAAAAATTATATTAATATTTGTTAAAACGATTATTTAAGTATTAATTAAGTTTTATTATAAAGTTATTAAATTAAAAATAATTGGTATTATTAGTAATAAATTATCTAATTATTTAAATTAATTTATTAAGTAAAAAACAAGTAAGTTTTAATTACGGTTATATAATAAAACGAAGATAATTGGGTAAAATGTAAAGTTAAAATAAAAAGTTATATTTGTAAATGTTATTATATAGTTTTTTTTTAATATTGTTAAAGTTGTTATTATATTAAACCTTAAAACTGTTGTTATTATTTATAGGGTTAATTATTAAACTGGTTATTTTATTTATATTTTTATTAGGTATTTTTGGCTTTTTTTTAAATTTTATATTTATATTTATATTATTTTTATTTTTTTTAATAAAATTACTTAAATTAAAATTTATTTAATTTTTATTATTTTTTATAATTTTATTATTAATATTTTTTTTTATTGCACCGTTATTTTTATAGTTATTAATATTAAAAGCTTTATTTAATTTATTACGAAAATTTTTTTTATTTTGCGTATTTTATGTTATTACTTTTTTATTTGCTATAATAATTTTCTTGTTAATACGTAAGTGTTTTTGGATTATCGGGTTTTCCATTATTTTTTAAGGCGTTAAATAAAAGTTATTTATTGTTAAAGTTTGCTTAACTTTTTTTTTTAATTTTTTTATTTAAGTTTATTTATAATATTAACTTATATTAAAAAAATATATTTAATATATTTTTACTTAAGTATGGCTTTATTTATAGGTTTAAATAAATATAATTGTTTAAATAATAATTAAATAAAGATTAAAAAGTTAATTAATATTATAAATAAAAGTAAAACAAAATAATTTATATAAATTTATAATTATAATTATTATAAATGTAAATATAATATTTATTTAAATTATTTATATGATTATAATAATTAAAATTTAATTTGCAAGTAAAAAAGAAATTGCAAAAGTAATAAAAACAGTATATATCTTTTAAAATAATGCGCGTTAAATTAATATATTACCAAAAGGTAAAAGTTATAAACCTAGTAAAATTATTAACCGGGGTAAAAAATTAACGTTTTAATAAAAAGTTAATAAAATATAACCAATAATATAAATAATTGTTAAATATAAAAAATAATATTATAATTATTATATAACAATTATATTTTATATATATTATATAAAAATTAAAAAATATAACTTATTTAATAAGTTAATTAAAACGGTTAAAACAAATAAAACAACACGATGTTTTTTAATATAAACCTTATAAAAATTGTTTTTAATATAACGTTTTTTACTGTATTAAACAAAATTTAATATTAATAAAGCGTTAAAATCAAAATTATTATAAGTAGTTATTATATTAGTTATTTAAAAAACGGAAATTTTAAAAACCGGATTAAAGATTAAATAAAAGATAATAAAGGTACGGGAAATAAAAAGGCTTAATTCTAAACGGAGGTTAACAAAACGCGCACGATAAACGTTAATAGCGTTAAAGATTTAAATTTATTAAATTTTATTATAATAAGATATAATAAATAAATATGTTAATAAATAAAATTGTAAAAAAATAAAATTATAATTAAAATAAAAAGTTAAATTTAAAAAGTTATGTTACGTTAAAAGAAAATTTAAAAAGAAAAGTTGAAAAAATAAATTGGAAAAATTTTTTATTTATATAAATTTTTTTTACTAAATTATTTTAAAACTATTATTACGGTAATATAAATAATAATTATAATAAAAAAGGTAGTTTAGTATATTACCGAAATATTAGTATAAATTTTAAATAATATATATAAATTTACTTATTAAATTTGTTTTTTTTATTATATATCGTAATAATTACCACTTAACCCGTTTCCAAAACAGATTATTACCTGTGTATATAACCTTTAACAGCGCTGGCAAGTTTAAAAATATAATATATTACCTTTACTTAAGGGGTGTATTATACAAGGTGGATAATTGTAGTTATGGCATAATTATTACAACAGTTATAAAGAATTATGGTATTAACTATAGTTATTATATAATTAATTAATTATATAAAGGTTACGTTATGTATAATTATACTTTAAATAATTTAAACCTTTATATACCATTTACAATTACTATATACTATTTGTAACATTATTATAACTTTTAACAAATATTAATTAAAAAAGTTTAATATTAATAAAAATATTTATCTTTAAATTTAAAAAAGATAATTATAAAAAAATTTGTTAATTAAAAATTTAAATTAAGGTTAATATATTAATAAAAATAAAAAAAAAATACGAAAATTATTTTAATATTAAATTTAATAAAATTAAATTAAAAAAAATAAAAAAAAAATTATATTATTATTTAATATATAAAAAAATACAGTTTAATTAATTTTTTATAATTATTATTTAATTAAATTATTTTTAAAAAATATTATATATATAAAATAAAATTTAATTAAAAAATTACGTTTATTTATTTATATTATTAATATTAATTTATTAATTATTATTATTTATTTTATATTTTTAAGATTTTTTTTAATAAAGTTTTATTATTATATTTTTTTAAATATAGTAAATTTTTTAGCTTAACATTTTTAATAATTAAAAATTCTTTATTATTTTTAACCTTTAAATAATAAAAATAAGGTTTTTAAAATAAATATTATTTTATTATAAATAAATAATTGTTATAATTATTGCTAAATTAATTTAAAATTAATTAATAATTAAAAAATGGTTATATATTAATATAAAACAAAGATTTTAAAAATTTAAAATATTTTTTGTAAATATGATATAAAATTTTATTTAAATAATTAAAAGTTTAAACGATTAATCTTTTAATATGTTAAAGATTTTATAAATAAAATATAATTTATTTAATTAAACCATTTTAACAAATATTTACATAAATAAAAAATGGATTATTTTTATTTTAATTTTAAATATAATTAATATACGGTATTATTAATTTAAATAATATTTAAAATTTTTTATTAATAATCATTTAGCAAATATATTAATTAAACGTTATATTATTAAAAAAGTAAATAACGAGTTATTTAAATAATTATAAATTTTAATTGTTAAAAATATAATATAATATTAATATTTAAATTATTTATAAATTAATAAAATAAAAGATATGATTTTTTTATTGTATTAATTATTTGTTAATATTTTATTATTTAAGATTTGTTAAGTTTTTAATTAAATTATTTAAAAGCTTTAAAATAAAAAAAAGGTTTAAAAATAAAATTATTAATGTTATTACTATTATTATTAATGTTATTAATTAAATTGGTAAAAATGTTAAGATTTAAAAAAAAAGTTTAATAAAGTAATAAAACAATAGTAAATTTTTTAAATGTTATATTATTAATAAAAATAAAAAAAGATAATATTATAATATAAATAAATATAAAGATTTTAAATAATTATAATATATATTATATTATTATAAAACGATATAATAATATTAATATATTAACAAAAAAACGAAATAAATTAATTAAATAATATTGATTTAAATTAAAATAATTATAAGAATTAAAATTAAATTATTAAAAAAAAGAAAAAAAAAAGATTATATAAAAAAAAAAAGAAAAAAAAGGTAATTTATACAAATTATACATATTAAAATGGTTATTTTATATTAAAAAATTATTAATATATGTAAATATATATATTGTTTTTTAATTGATTTTTTTAATTAATTATAGTAATTTAATTTTTGACAACGATTTTTTAAAATATAATATAAAAAGATTAATTATTATATTATTTTTTATTTATTTAATTTTTTTTTTTTAATATTATTTAAAATATTTTATTATTTTAATTAAATTATTTTTTATTTTAAAATTAGTTTAAATTTTTTTTATTATAATATATTATTATATTATATTATTATTAATAATATTTTCTTTTATTTAATTATTAAAATGTTTAATTTTTTTTTTATTAAAGTTAAAATAACTGGCGAGTAATAAAATGTGTATAATATAATTTATCTTTCCGAAAAAATATTGCGCTTAAACTTTTTTAATTGATAAAGTAATTGATAAGGTAATTGATAAGTAAATGATAAGGTAATTACGTAAAAAATACGCGGTAATTGCGCGCGCGCGCGGAGCGCGAACGCGCCTTCGGAAAGATATCACGTGCGCGCTTGCGCGCACGTAAAAACGGCCCGCGAGCTTGCGAGCGGCCGTTTTAATAAAATTTTATATTTAAAAATGTTATTTATAATATTATTATATTAAATTAAAAAAATTATATTAATATTAACCTTTTTTGTACGATTACGATTAATAAAATTATATTTTTAAATGTTAAGTTTATTAATTTATTTAATATATAAATATTACTTTTAAAAATTAATAAAGTTAAATAAAAATGTAAATTATTTTTTAAATTTATTTACATTTTTTAATTATATAAAAAAAAAAAGCTATTTTATGTTAAATAAATTATAACTTTATAAAAGTTAATAATAATAAATATTTTTAATTATATAAAAAATTACAAATAAATGTTAAATTAAATGTTTAATTATAATGTTACCGGAAAATTTAATGTTAAAGTAAAAACGGTTTTTAAAAAACGACTTAAAATAATAACATTTTTAATATATATTAATTTAACCAATTTTAAAAAGATAAAAAAAGTAATTGGTAATTTATATTATTATTTTTTTACAATTTACGTATTTAAATAACGACGTATTTACATTTTTAATATAATTAACAATGGATTAAAATAATAAATTAATTATATTAAAAAATAATTAATATTAATTTTAAAAAATTAAAATTTTATTTTTAAACTTAAAAAAATGGTTATATTTAACATAATCAATTAACAAAACAAATAATTATACAAATATTAGTATAAATTTATTTTATATTTAATTATACAATGTTTGAAAATTTTTTTTAATATAATTAAATATAAAATAAATTTGTACATATTATTAAATAAATATATTATTTTTATTTTAACATATATTAATATTAAAATAATCGATAATTTATTTGTTAATTTATTATTATTGGTATTTTTTTAAAAAAACAAAAATTCAATAATTAAAAATAAATTTTAATTTAAAATTTTTGTTATTTAAATTAAACTTTTTAAACTTTTTACGTTTAAAAAATAAATAATTAAATTTTTAAACGCATTTAAAACCTTAAAACGTTTAATTAAAACCGCCGTTAATAATAATAATACTTTTATTAAAGATTTTTTATTTATAATGGATTTAAATAAACGTTATTTTTATAATTTTAACTTATATAAAGTTAATTAATATAAATATAAAAAATTTATATTATATTAATAAGTTATTAATATATATAAAACCGTTATTAATTAATTACAATTTAATTTTTTAATAAAATGGTTAAGTTAAAATAAATTTAAATTATAGTTTAAACAAATAAGGTTAAAATTTAAAAAAATTATTGATTAAATAAAAAATTATACAAAGCGGGTTAAAGTTAAAGCTAAAAAACAAATAAAAACTGTTGAATTAAAAAATGAAAATATAAACGATTTTAATTATTAACTATTACATTATTATTAAAATAATTTAATTAAAAGTTTTTACGTTTATTTATTTTTTTATCGAAATTATTTCGCTATTACTAATATTATTAATTTTAAAAAGTATTAAACAAATGTAATGTTATTAAACTTAGTTATAAAGTATTTTATTATATAATTTTAACTTTATGGATTATATAAAAGTTTTAAAATTATTTTATTTTTTTAATTAAAAATATATATACTTTTATTTTAAATTATTTTTTAATTAATAATTATTTTAATTTTTAATTTATATTAATTTTATTTTATTACTTTTTATTTTTTAATTATTAATTAATTAAATTTATATTTATAAATTAAAATATAATGCCATTATTAACAGTTTAAAACTTTTTTATAAAGATTAAATTATTAAAATAATAGGTTATATTTTGTAAAAGTTTTTATTTTTTATTTATTATTTTTTATTTTATTAATAATATATTATAATAAATTAAAAATAATAAATTTAAAAGTTTTTATATTAAAAAATTTTATTATTATTATTATGTTATATTTATAAAAAAAATATTTTAATTATATTTAAATTTTAATATTATTAATTATGGTTAATATTATTATTAAATTATATAAATATAATATATAATAAATATATATATTAATA
>NW_026055008.1:0-14321 GCF_022478755.1 Daldinia loculata
TTAAATATAAAAAATAATATTATAATTATTATATAATAATTATATTTTATATATATTATATAAAAATTAAAAAATATAATTTATTTAATAAGTTAATTAAAATAATTGGAGTAAATAAAATAATATAATATTTTTTAATATAAACTTTATAAAAATTGCTTTTAATATAAAGTTTTTTACTGTATTAAATAAAATTTAATATTAATAAAATGTTAAAATTAAAATTATTATAAATAATTATTAAACAAATGTGGTGTTATTAAGCTTGGTTATAAGGTATTTTATTATGTAATTTTAGTTTTACGGATTATATAAAGGTTTTAAAATTATTTTAATTTTTTAATTAAAAATATATATATATTTATTTTAAATTATTTATCAATTAATAATTATTTTAATTTTTAATTTATATTAATTTTATTTTATTACTTTTTATTCCTTAATTATTAATTAGTTAAATTTGGATTTATAAATTAAAATATAATGTTATTATTAACGGTTTAAAGTTTTTTACAAGGATTAAGTTGTTAAAATAATAAGCCATATTTTGCAAGAGTTTTTACCTTTTGTTTAATGGTAATTACCATAGGATTCGAACTTGCAACCTTAGTTTTAAAAGGACTATTAAAAATTAATTAGTGAAGATAGTTTTATGGTTATAGATTTGATTTTAAATATTTATGGTTATAATTTAAGAAAAAATAAAAGAATTATAAAAAACCTTAAAACTATTAAATATTAATAATAAATTAAATATTAGAACTTTATTTAAATTCTTTTATTAATTAATATTATTTAATTAAAAAATTTTTTATTAATATATTAACAATATAATTAAATATATTAAAATATTATTAAAATATTTATATAATAAAGTAATATTAATAAAATTATAAGATAAATAAAGTAATTAATATTATGTAATATGAATTATTAAGATTATTAAAATATTACAAAAATTAGTAATATAAAAGATAAATTATAATTAAAAATATAATATAAAAAATAACGTATAAAATATAATGAAACGGTTATTAAGGACGATAAGTATAATACGGTTAAATATTAACATAAAAAAGAATTAAATTTAAGTTTAACTCCACAGTTATATTATTATAATAAATAATTTAATAATAATTAATAATAAAATTTATAATTAAAAGATTTATTTATTTATTATTATTATTATGTTAAAAGAATTATTAATTAAATTATTAATATAAAAAAAATGGAAAATTATTAAAATTATTATAATAATTTTATTATTGTTTATTTTATTATATCTTAAAACAATTTGGTTAAAAATTAAATTAATAATTATTTATCTTTAAAATAAATTTTATAAAATAAAGATATTAAAGGATGGCCAAATATTTGATTAAATTTTAATAAATAAAAATAAATATTATTTTTTCTTTTATATTAAAAATAAAAAGCAAAAATATTACCAATATTATTTAATAAATCAAATATTATTTATATTTTTAATTTATTAAAATATTAATTAAATTGTAAAAATTAATTTTAATTAAAAATAAGTTATTAATAATAAATTTAAACCATAGTTATTATGTTAAAGAAAAATAGTTTAATTTAAAGTATAATTAGGTTTAATATTTTTTAAAAAAATTATATTAATATTGTTTATTTTATTATAAGTATTATTAATTACTGGTTTTATTTACATTAATTAGCTTAAATTTATTAAATATAAAGATATTTTAAGTATATTATTTAAAAACGAAAATAATTAAGAAAGTTTATCTTTTAAATAACCTTTAAGTTTAAAATAAGTTAAAATAATCAAATTTATTATTTAATTTTATTAATTTATTAATTAAAGGGTTATTAAAGTTATATTTTAATTATAAAAAAGATTAATTAATATTTAATTTATTGTTTAATAAATTTAACCATTTAGTTTTAAAAGTAACTTAAATAATAATTTAATAATGGATTTTATTAATTAAATTTAATTAATTTTTTAAATATTACTAGTTAATTTTAAACTATTGGTTTACTTTTATTAAATTATATTATCCGATTTTTAAAATTATAAAAATAAATTATTTAACGGTATAGAAATTATATAATAGTTAAAAAATGTTAATAAGATTTTTTATTAATATAAAGTAGTTAATTAAAATTATATTAAAAAAATTTTATTATAAATTATAAATAAAAATATGTGTAAAAAGGTTAAAATAATTATTTTCGATATTATTATTTAAAATAAAATTTAAGTTTTATTAAAAACGAAATTTGTTATATGTAATTTAAATTAATATAAATCATATAAATTTAAGTTTAAAGATTTTAGTAAAAGATATCTAATTAAAAATTTGGTTAAATTAACAAATTTAATTAAAAATTATTTAATTATTTTTTAAAATATTAAAATAAATATGATTTAAATTATTATTCTAGATAATTATGTTAAAATAATCTTAAATTAAATTTAAAATAATATTTTAAAGGATATTATTTATTATGCCAATATATCTTTTATAAATATTTAAATTACTTTTTTTATTTAAATTAAAGATATAATTTATAATTAAATTAATTAAAAAGTTAAATTATTTTATTGCCATTATAATTAAAAAAAATTA
Organism: Daldinia loculata; assembly: GCF_022478755.1. Lineage (NCBI taxonomy): Eukaryota > Fungi > Ascomycota > Sordariomycetes > Xylariales > Hypoxylaceae > Daldinia > Daldinia loculata. The sequence continues at coordinate 2,613 of NW_026055008.1, forward strand.
TTTAAGTTTAAAAATTAAGATAATAATGATATTTTACTACAAATATAATTTAAATATATTTAAAAAAATAATTTTAATAGTTTTTTACGTTTAAAGATTTTTAATAAATTTAAATTATTAACGGTTAATAATTTGATAAAACGTTTTAATAATATGTAAATTAATATGTAAAAGATTATTTTGGATTAAATTAAATAAAAATTAATTATTATAAAAAATATATTAACGGTATTATCTTATATTATACCACGAGATAATTGTGTTTAATTTTTAAATTGTTTTTTAAAAATTAATTAAATTATATTCTGTAAATAGTTTTAACTTTTTAATTTTTGTATAAAAAACTATAATTTAATTAAATTATTGCTATTATTTATATTTAATTATTTATTTAATATTTATTGGTTTTATAATATTTAAAAAAACGCATATATAAAATATATAATATTTAAATATTTTATATTTTATGTTATGTATATAAATGATTTTTTATATTATAATAAAAATTATAATATTTATATTATAGGTTGATTAAATGGATAAAGATTAATTTAAAACTTAAACATTTTAAATCAAGTATAATAAATAGTTAAACGAAACGGTTAATTTATTGGTATTGTTATTTATAAGTATATTGTTAATTAAAATATTAACGATTTTTTTACGAAAAAAAAAGCTAAATATTATTTAAAAAAAATTATTTTAAAAATAAAAAACTTTACAGTTTTACAATATAATATTAAAACTTAAAATATAATATAATAGTATAAAAATATAATAATTATTATAAATATTTTTATTATAAATTAAACTGTTATAAATTTAATTTAATTTAATATAATTAACGTAATAAATGTTAATATTATTATAATTAAAAATAAATTAAAAGATATTATTAATAATGTATTTTTAATTAAGTATGGTTAATTTTTTAAAATAATAGGTAAAAATGGCGTTGTATAAATTAAAAAAATTATTAAAAAAGAAATTAATAATTAGTTTAATAAAGTAATATTTAATATTAATGTAATTAAATAAAAAAAAGGTTTAAATAGTAAAATAATTAAAATCAAACATTTAAATATAATTAAATTTAAGAAAAATAAAAGTATTGATTAATTTAAATTTAATAAATTTATTTTAATAAAAGTTTTAAATATGTATATTAATAAAGTTGTTAAGTTTTAAGAAAAAAAGTTTATTAAAAATGCCAAAAAACAATTTAATATAATATAAGATAAAATAATTAAATTTATGTTTAGGTTTAACAATTTAATTTATTAAGAATTAATTAAAAAATTTTTAAATTAAAGAATTATACTAATTTTAATTATTAAAATCTCGAGAAAATAAGTTTAAAAAAATGTAAATATTAACATTAATTACGTTAATATTTTTAAACTTTAAATTAAACTATATACGCTTTTATTTAAAAAGATTAAACGTTTTATAAATAAATAGTAAAAAAAAAAATTAAGATCTTTATTATTAAATAATTTAAAAATATATTTTAAATTATATTTTAAATTAACTGTTAAAATTAAATTATATGGAGATAAAAATTTAATTACCAGAATAATTAATATTGAAGCCAAATTATTAATTATAATATAATTATATGTTTAAAATTATAATTTACTTATATAATAAAATAATTTTATTTATAAAGGGTTTAATAACCTAATTTAAATCCCAATATTAAGATATATTAAAGGATTAATGTGATTAATAAGTTAAAATTTATTATTACTGATTTATATTATTAAAGATAAATATTATATAAATAAATTTATTATAAGTTTAAATTTCATTTTTTAGTTATAAATTAAGTTATTAATTAAAAGTAATAAAATATTAATAAGAATTATGGCGTTTGGATTAATATAAATTAAAGTTCCATTATTATTAAAAAATTTAAATAATTGATTTTTTAAAGATTTTATTAATTTATATTATATGTAAAAAAAATTAAAAATTGTTAATGATTAAAGCTTAATTAACGGCATAATAAAGTTTAATTTATATAATTAATAATTAATTAATGATTTTTTTTATAAAATACTTATTAAAATTGGTTTAACCTTGATAAATATAAATAAAAAAATAGATTTAAATTAATTTAATTTAAAAATTACCAATGTTAAAAAATATAATTTAGATTTTTATAATTAATTTAATATATTTATCATTTTTAATATAAAATTTATAAATATTGATTAAAAAAATTAAAATATAAAAGACGATTATTTATTTAATTTAAAAAAAAATAAAGAAATTAAAGTTATATTATTAAACGATAAATTCTTTGTATTTATAATAAGAATTTTACAAAACGTTTTTAAATATTATAAAAAAAAGAAATGGAAAATTTAATATTATAAAAAAGATTAAACGATTTAAATTAATATAATATATAAAAATAAGTTTTAAAAGGTTTAATTTATAGATAATGTTTTATTTAATGGATTAATTTTATTTAAATTATTAAATTAAAAGGAAGATATATTAAAAGAAGTTTTAAAAAATATTAAAGGTTTTGATTTATTTAAAATAAACGGTTTATATTAAAATATTACCTTTAAATTTGTTAAAAAATTTTAAGAAATACGTTTAATACCTAAATAATTTAAAACTTTAAATATTAAATTAAAAAATATAAAATTTATTAATTAAGAAAAAGAAATATTTATCGAAATTTTATTTTATTAAAAAAAAATATTAATATAAGGATTTAATAAATTTGAGAAAATTAAAAAAAAAATTGCACCTTTTTATATTATTAAAATATAATAGTATAAAATTTGGTAAGTTAAGAATATTCCGATTTTAATATTATTAAAAGATTGTATAATTAAGATTTTATAAAATAAAATTAAAGTAAGAATTTTTAAAAAAAGTTATAATTTCTATCGAAACGTTTAATTTATTATTAAGAAAAAAAATGGTAAATTATAATTAATTAATTTAGTTATTAAGTTAAACGTTTAAATAATTAAAAATGCGTTTTTATTTAAAGATTATAATATATTTATTGAAGAATTTGTTGTTTATATAATATTTTTATGTGTAAATTTATTTTTAAGATATAATTATTTAAATTTATTTATTTATAATCGAAATATGATAATATTTATTATTTTATTTGAATTGTTTAAATTTATAATAATTTTAATGAAAGTAATAAATTTAATTGTATATTTTTTAAAAGTTATAAATTATATATTATTTAATTTAATTTTATATATTTGTAAATTGTTTTTTAATAATGTTAATATTAAAGGATTAAATATTAAATATAATGATTAAAAGATTTATTTAAGAATTTAACAATTTATATTTAAATATATTAAGAATTTAACAAAGGTATTGTTAAATTTTAAATTAGTTAAAGTTATTGTAAATTTGGAAAAGTTAAAATTTTGTAAATTTATAATTAAAATTGTGGGTTATATTTACGGATTAAATGGTTGTTTATTTAAAAAAGTTAAAGTTTTAAAGATCTTTAAATGGGATATGTATAAAGATATATTAAAAGTTTGATTATTTTTAAGGTTAATTGTATATTTTTATATATAAATTAAGAATTATATTATTAAAACGTTATTTTTAATAAAATTATTATGTAAAAAAGAGTTATTTATATGGGATAAGTTTTAAATTTAAGTTATAATTAAGTTAAAAGAAGTATTTATAAGTTTACTTTATTTTATTATGATTAATTATAAGTTTAATTGTTAAATAATGTTTAAAACGGACGTATTTGGTTAAAAATAAAAAGTAGTAATAAAATAATTTAATAATTAAAAAAATTTTAAACTTTTTTATTATAAATTAAAAGTATAAAAAAGAATTGAGTTAAGATATGATATTATAAAATAAGAATGTTTTATAGTTATGAAAATATTAAAATAATTTAAAAATTATTTTTATGGAATTTGATTTTTATTTAAAACTGATGTAAAAGTTTTAATTTTTTAGCTGAATAATAGTTTTTTTAATTTATTTGGCGTTATATTGTTATGATGGATTATTTATATTAAAATATTTGATTTTAAGATAAAGTATATTTTAAGAAAATGTAATATAATAGTAAATGTTTTGTTAAAAAAATTAAGTAGTTTATTTGATTAAAAAGATAAGAAATAAAAAGGAAATTTTAATGATTTTATTGATGTTTAATTTAATATAATTATATTGTTTTTAATTAATTTTAAAGTTTAATCGAATAATAATAATTTGTAAAATGAATTATAACCAATTATATTATTTCTGATAAATAAATGGAGTATTAAATTTTAAAAAATTATTTAATATTTTATAATATTAAAATTACTGAAACGATTATTAACTGATTAAATAAAAAAAGGTTAAAAAGCTTAAATTAAGTTTAAGAATAAAGTTATAAAATATGTTATATTTAAAGGAATTTTTTGGAAAAAAGGCGGGAAAAATTAATTAAATTGCCGAATTATTAATTATAAGTTTATAAAACAAAAATTTATTGCTGATTTATATATTTAATATAAATATAAAAGTTAAGATTTAATTTATTAACGTATTTTTGGTATATATTATTAAAAAAAGATGTATAAATATGTAATAAACGTAATAAAAGTTTATATTTAATATTAAAAGGTTAATTAAAAAATACCGTTTGATAAAGTAAATTATTTTAACTTTAATATTGTTTTAATTTATTAGATTTTTGATGTATAATATATATCCGATAATTATAAATGTAAGGCAATTATCGAAATATAAAAATAGTTATTAAATTATTTAAAAATAATATTTTTAAAAGTAGTAAATTTAATTAATATAATTAAATTTATAAAAAAAAAATAATTTTATAATACGGTTAATTGTTGGAAATTAAAGTAAACGGAGGTTTAAAATTTAAAAATTAAGTTATAAAGGCTTGTATGGAATTTGGAATTAAAAGAATTATAAGATTATTTTATTTTTTATAAACTTAAAGATAAGTAAAAGTTGGTTATAAACCGATCAAATTTAAATTTATAAAAATAACCAATAATATTGGTAAAAAGTGGATTTAATATTTAAACGTAATAATATAGGCCGATAAGATTACGATTAAATTTAATAAATTTAATCTTTATAAAATTATTTATAATTGTTACTTTATTTTTTTAATTAAAGCAATTATTTTATTATAGAAAATATTAAATTGAAAAGAAGTTAATATAAAAAAAAATCTTTTTATTATGCGTATTTAAATGATTAAACGTTAATTAATTAATATAAATTATATTGTTTAAATTATTACCGAAAAACGTTAAGTAATGGTATAAAAAAATGATTAATAAAATGTGTATAAAATGAAAAAAAAGCTTTTAAAGGTTAATAATTTTGTATTTTTATATAATATCTTTAAATATATAAATATGTTTTAAAAATGCCAATTATAATATAATTGATAAAGACTTTATTTAATTAATAAAATTTTTAATATTAATAAATATATTATAAAATATTTTAAAAAAAATGAAATATAAAAAAGTATAACCGAAAATAAATTAAAACTATTTATATAAGATTATTAAGGTTATTAAAAATTTGTAAATCCTGAAAATAATAAATAAATTACTGGATTAATTATAGAAAATATTGATTAAAAAAGTTTAATATTAATAGAAATATTTATTTTTAAACTTAAAAAAAATAATTATAAAAAAATTTATTAATTAAAAGCTTAAATTAAAGTTAATATATTAATAAAAATAAAGGAAAAATATAAAAATTATTTTAATATTAAATTTAATAAAATTAAATTAAAAGAAGTAAAAAGGGGATTATATTATTATTTAATGCGTAAAAAGATGCGGTTTAATTAATTTTCTATAATTATTATTTAATTAAATTGTTTTTAAGAGATATTATATATATAAAATAAAATTTAATCAAAAAATTACGTTTATTTATTTATATTATTAATATTAATTTATTAACTATTATTATTTATTTTATATTTTTAAAACTTTTTTTAATAAAATTTCACTATTATATTTTTTTAAATATGGCGAATTTTCTGGCTTAACGTCTTTAATAATTAAAAGTTTTTTATCATTTTTAACCTTTAAATAATGAAAATAAAACTTTTGGAATAAACATTATTTTATCGTAAATAAATAGTTGCTACAATTATTATTAAATTAACTTAAAATTAATTAATAATTAAAAAATAGCCATATATTAACGTAAAACGAAGATTTTAAAAATTTAAAATATTTTTTATAAATATAATATAAAACTTTATTTAAATAATTAAAAACTTAAACGACCAATTTTTTAATACGTTAAAGATCTTATAAATAAGATATAATCTATCCAATTAAATTATTTTAATAAATATTTATGTAAATAAAGAATAAACCATTTTTATTTTAACTTTAAATATAATTGGTATACGGTATTATTGGCTTAAATAATATCCAAAACTTTTTATTAATAATTACCTAGCAAATATATTAATTAAACGTTATATCGCCAAAAAAATGGATAATAAATTATTTAAATAGTTATAAATTTTAATTATTAAAAGTATAATATATTATTAATATTTAAACCATTTATAAATTAATAAAATAGAAAATGCAATTTTTTTATTATATTAATTATTTATTAATATTTTATTGTTTAAAACTTATTAAATCCTTAATTAAATCGTTTAAAAGCCTTAAAATAAAAGAAAGGTTTAAGAATAAAACTGTTAATATTATTACCGTTATTATTATTATTATTAATTAAGCTAATAAAAATATTAAAATTTAAAAAAAAAACCCGATAAAATAATAAAATAATAGTAAATTTTTTAAACGTTATATTATTAATAAAAGTAAAAAAGGATAATATTGTGATATAAGTAAATATAAAGATTTTAAATAATTATAATATATATTATATTATTGCAAAATAATATAATATTATTAATATATTAATAAAAAAATAAAGATTTAAAATAAATTAGTTAAATAATGTTAATTTAAATTAAAATAGTTATAAAAATTAAAATTAAATTATTAAAAAAAAAAAAAAAAAATTATATAAAAGAAAAAAAAAGGAAAAAGCAATTTATATAAATCGTGTATATTAAAATGGTTACTTTATATTAAAAAATTACTAGTATATATAAATATATATATTGCTTTTTAGCCGATTTTTTTAGCTAATTATAATAATTTAATTTTTAATAATAATTTTTTAAAATATAATATAAAAGGATTAATTATTGTATTATTTCTTATTTATTTAATTTTTTCTTTTTTAACATTATTTAAAATATTTTATTATTTTAATTAAATTATTTTTTATTTTAAAATTAATTTAAATTTTTTTTATTATAATATATTATTATATTATATTATTATTAATAATACCTTTTTTTATTTAATTATTAAAATGTTTAACTTTTTCTTTATTAAAATTAAAATAACCGATAAACAGTAAAATGCGTATAATATAATTTATACATTTAAAAACGTTATTTATAATACTGTTATATTAAATTAAAAAGATTATATTAACATTAACTTTTTTTATACAATTATAACTAATAAGATTATATTTCCAAATATTAAACTTATTAACTTATTTAATATATAAACATTATTCTTAAAAATTAATAAAGTTAAATAAAAACGTAAATTATTTTTTAAATTTATTTACATTTTTTAATTGTATAAAAAAAAAAAGTTATTTTATATTAAATAAGTTATGGTTTTATAAAAATTAATAATAATAAATACCTTTAATTATATAGAAAATTATAAATAAATATTAAGTTAAACGTTTAATTATAATATTACCGGAAGATTTAATATTAAAGTAAAGATAACTTTTAAAAAACGACTTAAAATAATGGCATTTTTAACATATATTAATTTAACCAACCTTAAAAAAACAAAAAAAGTAATTAGTAATTTATATTACTACTTTTTCGCAATTTATATATTTAAATAACAACATATTTACATCTTTAATATAATTAACAATAAATTAAAATAGTAAGTTAATTATATCGAAAAATAATTAACATTAACTTTAAAAAATTAAAATTTTATTTTTAAGCTTAAAAAAATAGTTACGTTTAACATAATCAATTAACAAAACAAATAATTATACAAATATTGGTATAAATTTATTTTATACTTAATCATATAACGCCCGAAGGTTTTTCTTAATATAATTAAGTATAAAACAAATCCATACGTATTATTAAACAAATATACCGTTTTTATTTCAATATATATTAATATTAAAATAATTAACAGCTTACCTGTTAATTTATTATTATTAATACCTTTTTAAAAAAACAAAGGCTTAATAATTAAAAATAAACCCCGATTTAAAACCTTTATTACCCAGATTAAACTTTTTAAGCCTTTTATGTTTAAAAAATAAATAATTAAATCTTTAAATACATTTAAAATCTCAAAACGTTTAATCAAAACCGTTGCCAATAATAATAATGTTTTTATCAAAAACTTTTTATTTATAATAAATTTAAATAAACGTTATTTTTACAACTTTAACTTATATAAAATTAATTAATATAAACATAAAAAACTTATGTTATACCAATAAGTTATCAATATATACAAGACCGTTGTTAATTAATTACAGCTTAATTTTTTAATAAAATAACCAGGTTAAAATAAATTTAAGTTATAGTTTAAACAAATAAAGTTAAAGTTTAAAAAGGTTATTAATTAAGTAAAAAGCTGTGTAAAACAAGTTAAAGTTAAAACTAAAAAACGGATAAAAGCTATTAAATTAAAAGATAAAAATATAAACAATTTTAACTATTAATTATTATATTATTATTAAGATAATTCGATTAAAAGTTTTTGCGTTTGTTTATTTTTTTATCAAAATTATTTTATTATTACCAACATTATTAACTTTAAAAAATATTAAATAAGTATAATGTTATTAAACTTAGCTATAAGATATTTTATTACATAATTTTAACTTTACGGATTATATAAAAGTCTTAAAATTATTTTAATTCTTTAATTAAAAACACACATACATTTATTCCAAATTATTTATCAATTAACAATTATTTTAACTTTTAATTTATATTAATTTTATTTTATTACCTTTTATTTTTTAATTATTAATTAATTAAATTTGTATTTATAAATCAAAATATAATATTATTATTAACGGTTTAAAGCCTTTTATAAAGATTAAGTTGTTAAAATAATAAACCATATTTTACAAAAATCTTTACCTTTTGTTTATTATTATATTAATTATTTAAAAAATAAAAGTTTTAAAAACCGGATTAAAAATTAAATAAAAAATAATAAAAGTATAAAAAATAAAAAAGTTTAACTTTAAATAAAAGCTAGTAAAATGTATATAATAAACATTAATAATGTTAAAAATTTAAATTTATTAAACTTTATTATAATAAAGTATAATAAATAAATATATTAATAAACGAAATTGTAAAAAAATAAAATTATAATTAAAATAAAAAGTTAAATTTAAAAAGTTATATTATATTAAAAAAAAGTTTAAAGAAAAAAGCCGAAAAAATAAATAAAAAAAACTTTTTATTTATATAAACTTTTTTTACCAAATTATTTTAAAACTATTATTATAATAATGTAAATAATAATTATAATAAAAAAAATGGTTTAATATATTGTTAAAATATTAATATAAATTTTAAATAATATATATAAATTTATTTATTAAGTTTATTTTTTTTATTATATATTGCAATAATTATTATTTAATTTGTTTCCGAAATAAATTATTATTTATATATGCAATTTTTGGTAACGTTAATAAACTTAAAAATATAACATATTATTTTTAATTAAAAAATATATTACATAAAGTAAATAATTATAAAAAATTATAACGTTAATTATAACTATTATATAATTAATTAATTATATAAAAGTTATGTTATATATAACCATACTTTAAATAATTTAAATTTTTATATATTATTTATAATTACCATATATTATTTATAATAATATTATAACTTTTAATATAAAATTATTAAATAATATTTTTTAAAATAAAATTTAAAATATATAAAACTTATTTAATAAATTTAAAAAGTTAATTATATAAAAAATAATATTATAATAAATTTATTATTTATTAAAATTATAATAAAAAAAGTTTTAATTATTAATAAAAAAATTTTTAATTTAAAAATTATTAATAAATAAAATTAAAATACTATTTTTATAAAATTATAAAATTTATTAATAATTAAAATAATATTTAATATTTATTTTTTAAAAAATATATTTATATATATATAATAATTTATAAAAATATTTAAATTTATTAATTTAATAAATTAAAAATTTTTATTAATTAAACGCGTACAATTTAATTTATAAAACAAATATAATTTTATTATAAAAATATATTTTAAAATAAATATTTAACATTAATTTAATTAATTTAATTTATTTAATTTCGATTAATTTTATTTATTTAATTTAAAATTTATAAATATTAAATTTTAATTTTTAATATTAAAAAAATAACGTTAAATTTATATTAAAAAAAATAATTATTACCTTTATTATTATAATAATAATTAATATATACGTTTTGGAAATTATATTTTATACCTATTAATATAATTATATAGTTATTTTAAAATCTTTTTTTTTAATATAATTATTATATTTATTATTATAAAGTTTATATATTTTATATATTTATAATATAATAACGTTAATATTAAATAATTATTAAATATTAAATTATTTTTATAATTTAATAAATATGGGATTATGTTATAAATAGTTATATATTAATTTTTTTAAAAAAGTTTAAATTATATAACTTTTTAATATAAATATAAATTTTAATAAAAATAAAAAAATAATATTTTTATATTTTACTTTAACTATTTTAAAAGTTAAAAATATATTTTTCTAAAAATTTTTATTTAATTAATATTTAAATAATAAATATAATAATAATAAATTAAATAATAATAAAAAAATAAAAAATTTAATAATTATTAATAAAAAAAATATATTAAAATTTATATTAAAAAATAAAAAATGGATAATAATATAAAAATAATTTTTATAATAACTTTTTTATTTTAATTATTAATAAATTATAATTATTTTATTTTATATTTTATTTAATATAATCATTAATATAACATTTTTTATAAATTTTATAAATAATTTAAATATAAAAAAATTAATTATAAAAAAATTAATTATAATAATATTTAATATAAATTTTAAAACTATATTTAATTATAAGTGAAAAAAAAATTTATTATTTAATTAAAATTAAAATTAAAAATAAGAAAATTATTTTTATTAAATATTTATATATTTAAAAAAGTAAAAAAAAAAAAGAAAATTAAAAAAGTTTAAAATAATAAGTTATTACGTATATACACGTTATAAATTATTAAATAAATGTGTAATAAATAAATTAATTAAATATAATTTAATTTTAAAACCGTAAAAATTATATTAAATATAATTAGTTTATAATTTTTTAAAAATAATAAAACAATAATATAATAAAAATATTATTATTTTATTAAACCTTAAAATATTTATTATATATAATTTAAAATTATTTTATATTTTAATAAAAAAATTATTTATATTATTTATAAAAAATAAACTATATATATATTTAAAACTTTTTAATAATTAATAAATAATTAAA
>NW_026055009.1:0-14296 GCF_022478755.1 Daldinia loculata
ATTATTATTATTATTATTATTATTATTATTATTATTATTATTATTATTATTATTATTATTATTATTATTATTATTATTATTATTATTATTATTTTTATTTTTATTATTACTTTTTTTTAAAAAAAATAAAAACGTTTTAATTTTTATTAATAAAAACACTTATATTTAATTTAATTTATTCATTTTTTTATTATTATTTAATATAAATAAAAATATTTTAATAAATTTTATAAATGTATTAATTAAATTAAATATATTTTATTTCGCAATATTATCTTTTTTAAAATTTTTAATGTATTTTTTAAAAGTTAAAACTTTTATTTTTAATTTTACTTTTTATTTATTTATTAAAAAACTAATATTTATAATTATTAATATACTTTATTTAAAGTAAAAATATTATTTTTAAAATGTAAAAATATATAATTAAATGAATTTATTTATATATATTGTTAACTGAAAAAATTATGTTTAAAACGTAAAAATATATAGTTAAATATATTTATTTAACAAAAGTTATTTTATATTATAAAACCGAAAATACTTTTTAATTAATTAAATATAAATATTATTATTTTTATTAAAACGATTATTTATCAAATATTATTATTTAAATTAAGTAATATTTTAATTTATATAATATTTAAAATATTTTTTATTATTGTTTTTATTAAAAATCTTTTTAAAATAAGTTTTTATTTATTAATATAATCTTTTGTAATAATTTAAGTAAAGTTTTAAAAATTAAAAAATATAAGGTTTTATTTAATTTCAAAAATGTAATATATTATTAACTTATAAACGGAAAGTTTACAAAATATATTATTAAATTATAAAAAGCTTTTTGTAAATGTTAATATATTTATTTGTGAAATATATAATTGATTAAATTATGTAAATGTATATGAAAATATATTCTATTAAATATTGTTTGTTAAATATGATTTTTTATAAGTAAATATAGTTTTATTTTTATTTTAAATAATATACAATTATTAATATTTTTTTATAAATTCGTTTCTTAATTTAGCTTTTATTTTTTTAAAAAAATTAATTTTTAAAAGTTAGTATTAAATAAATTATTAACATTATTTAATAAATTTTTTAATATTTAAAAAAGTTTAATTTATAAGTTACATTGTTAACTTTTTTTAAAACGGTAAATAATTTTATTTTTTACTGTCATTATTTGTTTTTAATTTATTTCAAAAATAATTTAACGTAAGCAAATTTATTTATTTATATTAAATAAATTTAGGTTTTATTTTTAATTATATTTCATTTTTGCGTTTATAACAAAATAATTAATAATTATTTTTATTTTTAATTAATATAAATAAAAATAATTAAATTTTAAATTTTAAATTTACTTTATTTAAAAAACGTTTAAATATTATTATTTTTAAATTATTAACATTATATTAAAATGTTAATATTATGTTTATTTATAAAGTATTTGGTTTAATAATTATATAAAACTTTATAATTATTTTTACGTTTTAATTTTATTATTTATTTCATTTATTTATTTATTAGTAATAATTTATAAAAATTGCTAAAATTATACTATAATTTTTTATAACGTTTATTATATTTAAAATTTTGTTTAATATAATCTTTATTGTTAAATTGTAATTAATTAATAACAAAATGTATATAATGTTTTTATTTATTATATGGTTATATATTTTATATAATTGGAAATCATTAAATATTCTTCATTAAATTTATATATTATTATTAATATTATATTAGTTTTTTTAAAATTAACTTATTATTAAATTATATTTTATATAAATATTTTTAGCAAAATTATTATAAAATTTAATATAATAATATAAAATAATATAATAAATTTATTTATAAGTTTAAATTTTTTAAAAATCTTTTACTGGTTTAGTTATATAATTTAACATTTAAAATAATATATTAAATATTATATTAATTTTATTGTAAGTTTTTTTATATTAAAATTCTTTAAATTATAAATTATTTGTTTAAGTTTAAAATAATATCTCTTATTAAATATTATTTAAAATAAATATTATATTACATTTTTTTAAAATATATAAACGTTTACGTTTATTTTTATTTACAATATAAAAGAAATTATTGTTTTTAAAAATATATTTAAAATTTTTAATAAAAGTATTTTCTTTTTTTTGTTTTTATAATTTATTAATAATTTTGGTAAAATGTTAATTGTTAATATATTCGTTTTATATTTTATTTTCAAAGTTATTTTCTAAACTTACGGTAATTTTGGTTATATATTTAAAATTATTTATAATATTATTTAATTAAATTTTAAATTTTTGTTTTTTTTATTTTTATTATTTAACTTTTTAATTATAAGTAAGTTAAATAAAATGTTTAAAATTAAATTTATTTATTCAAATATATAAAAAAAATAATAACGTATATATTAATTATATTAATATTAATTTAATTTAAATTTAAATTAAATATAAAAATCTTTTAATAAATGTTAATTTATTAAAAAACTTTTTATAAATTAAATTCTTTTTATTTTTATTTAAAGTTCATTATTTGGTAATTTATTTTTTTAGTTTTTAATATTAATTTTTCTTTTATTTGGCAAAGATATTTTTCACGATTTAATTATATTAAATTTTAAAATAAATATAAAATTGTAAATTGTTATTTGTTTAATATGTTAAATAACGTTTATTATTTATTATGATTTATTAAATTTAATATTTTATAAATAGGTTTTTATTATTTAAAAGACATATTTTATCATTTTTATTTTTTCCCTTTTTAATTAATACTTTTATTCTTTAAATATATATTTAAAATTAATAAACTTAATCGTTTTTATTTAAATATTTAACTTTTTATATTTTTAAGATATAAACTTAAAATGTTTTAATATTACAAAATAACGTAAATATAGTAAATTATTATTAAATGGTTATATTTTATCATAAATATTATGATTTACTTTAAATAAAAAAGTATTATATAAAAACTTTAAATTATTACTTTTGTAATTTTATTTTTGTTAAAAATAAAAGTTAAATATTAAACCGTTTTACCGTTTTTTTAATTCATTTCACAGATTTAAAGTTAAAAAGTTAAACTATATTTAAATAAATAAAGTGTAAATATTTTTAAAAAAGAAAATAAGCAATTTTTATTAATATTTATATTTTTTCTATATAATATATTAATGGTAATTTGTAAAAACCACTTTTTTAATTAAATAAAATTAAACCTTTTCAATTTTCCATATAATTTAAAAACATTGAAAAAAAGAATTTTAAATTTATAAATTCTTTACGTAAATTAAATTATATACCATTACGTAAACTTTATTTTAATTAAAAACAACGTTTAATTATTAAATTAAATTCATTTTCTTTATTTTTTTTAAAAGAATTTATATACGTTTATATTAAAAGTATAAAATATTAATCAAATTAAACATAAAAGTAAAATAATTAAAATATTCTAACATTAAAAACAATAAAAAACTACTTTTTAACGGCTTTTTTTACAGTTTTCTTTATAAAAGTTATTTTTTATAAATTTAATATTACCGCTTGTAATTTATTATAAATTACTTATAATACTTAAAACTTTTACACAATTAAAAGCTGTAACGTTTATACCACTTAAAATACCAAACAACCATTTAAATTTTTAAAATAAATCTTTTAAATCATTTTGTAATCCCGTTATTAACAAACGCTTAAACAAAATCCACACTTACACCCGTAATTACATTTATATTTACACATGTTTAATATATTACATTTAATTATTTAAAAAACATTTTCGGCTTTATAACACGAGAAGATTTTAATTAAATAAACATAGTTAACCATATATTTTTACGTTTTAAAAATATCTTTTTTAATTATATAAACTTTTTTTGTTTTAAATAAAATACGTTAGCAATTATAAACAATAGCTTTTTTATAAATAATAAAAAAGAAATTAAAAGTAAAAATGTTAACTTTTAAAAACTAAGTCGAAAATTTAAAAAAAAAAATACTACTTAATAAAAGATATTTAATTCGATTAACGCTTTTATAAAATTTATTAAAAACCTAGGAAATTTATATTAAATATTAATAGCAATTTTTAAAAATATAATAAAAAAGTTAATCAAGTAAAAAGAAATTTATATTAAATAATAGCAACAATATAAATAAGCCAATTAAATATAAACCTTTCCGTTAAAAAAGTAAAAACGTTTTTAACTTTTTTTTTAAAAAGGAATAATAATAAAAATAATAACATATATATTAATTATATTAATATTAATTTAATTTAGTTTTCATTTAAATATAAAAATCTTTTAATAACGTTAATATATTAAGAAATCTTTTATCAATTAACCTTTTTTAATTTCATTTAAAGGTTATTAATATATATTAAATATTAAATCAAAATTGTAATAAATAAGTAAATATAATTATTAAATAAAATTTAATTAAATTACATTAATTGATTATAATATAAATTATAATATTATATTTTTTATAATTTTATAATTTATTAAAATGATTATATCCAATTTTATAATTTAATAATATTGTTTTATTTTAATTAATATTTTATTAAAAAAGTAAATTAAATTAATAAAATTAATGGTTAATTTTATTTTATTTTATTTGTAATTATTATAAAAGATTATTGTATTAAATTGTTTTTATTTAACAGCCTTAAACTTTAAAAATATGATTTTATTAAGATTTTAATAAACCAAATATATTATAACAATTAAATATTTTTAAATAATTTGGAAACTTTAAATTTTTTTTCGGTTTATTACTGTTTTAAATATATTTTTTATAACTCATTTTACAATAATTAAGTTTATTTTACGCTTTTGTAAAAATATGAATTTTTATTAATATTAACTTTTTTTTTACAGGGGAACCGCCTTTGGGACTTAAAAAGTTTGAGCGGTTCCTTCGGAAAGATTTAACGGACAGTTTTTTTTTTTTTTTTTTTTTTTCTTTGGCCCCCAATCCCCTTTTGGCCCTTACCTCCCATAACAAAATTTCGAGACGGATCAAGAGCTTGCAACTGTCTGTCGATGAAATTTTAATTTTAATATTAATTATAATTAAATTATTTATATTAAATAATATTGTTATAAAATTTTTATATTAAATAATTATTAAAAAAATGCGGAAAAAAACAGTAATTAATTATAACGTAAAAAGAATACTGTTAAAATATTATAATATATTAAATAAAAAATAATGTTTAATTTATAATATTATTATTAGTTATTATAAATAAATTATTAATTATTTTAAATAAATTATTAATTATTTTAAATAAAAATTATTAAATTATTTTAAAACTTTTTTTATTTTTTTTATAAATTAATAGTAAAAACGGTATTAATAAGTTTTATTTAATTAAAATATTTTATTATATTTATAAACTTTTATATTAAAGTTAATTTTTATTATTATTTAATATATATTTATTAAAATTATTAATAATTAAATTAATAATTAAATATTACATTTTTATTTTTTTATTAATAATAATTTTAAGTTTTTATTTAAAAGCTTTATAGTTTTTGGTTTTATATAACGGTAGTTTTACGAAGTTTATTATATAATTATTGATAAAAAAAGTATATTAAGTTTATATATAATAGGTTTAATTAATAAATGTTTATAAAAGGTTTTATGGCGGCGTTATAATAAATATTTTAATAATATAAACGTTTTATTAATAAAGGATTTTCTTTAATTACTTTTCGTTTTATAAAAGCTTTTATATATTATTATAACCAGATTTAATTAAAATAAATTATTTAACTGTAATGTATATTATCTTTTTAATTATTTGATATTTTTAATAATTATTTAACGGTAATATAAAAACAAGTAAGGTTTTTTTAAATAAATATTATTAAAATTTTATATAATAAAGATTTTAATTGTTTTTTGGTAATTGTTAATATTAAAATATATTTTTAAATTATTGTAAATTAAAATTATAAGTTTTATAAATGTTATAAAAATTTATTTTATAAAAGTTTATGTTGTAAAATATAATTAAAAGTATATGTTATATTTTAATAATTTAATTATTTATATTATTATCTTTTATAAAAGTGTTAATATAACGAAAATAAAGTTATATTTAATCAGTAATCTTTTAAATTCTTTTTTATATATATTAATTGTAAAGTTATATGTTAAACGGATATTGGTTAAATCGATTAAATAAAATAAAGGTTTAAATTAATTTAAAGAAATAATTATTTATTATATATATATATTGCTTTTTATATAAACCGACAAAGCTTATATTAAAACTATTTATTTTAATAATTAATTAAAAACTATTTATAACGTTAGTTAAAAACTTTATTAATATAATATTATATTAACGCATAATATTTAAAATATTATTTATAATACTTTTTAAGTTAATAATAACGACGTTTTTAAAGATTTATTTTAAATTACTATGGTTAATTAAAATAGTTATATTAATTTCTTTTTATTACCGTTTAATAAAAACTTTTATAATAATTATAATAAATTAATTATATTTATTAAATAAACATAATAAAATTATATTATTTTTTTAAAAGAATATTATGCTTAAACTTTTTTAATTATGTAAAAAATCTATCCCGAAATACATTGTAAAATACATTTTAAAATATTTTACAAAATATATTCCGAAATATATTACAAAATATATTATTAATTATGTAAGTAATTAATAAACCAATAAATATTAATACTTATATTTACAATTTTAATTAATTAATAACTTTTATAATTTTTAAAACTTTTTTTTTATATAATAATATAATAATATAATAACTTATAACAATAATATAACATTAATAAATTTACTATTTAATAATAATATGCCTTTTAATAATAATATACCTTTTAATAATAATATATATTTTAATAATAATGGCATATTTTTTAATAATATATTACTTTAACTTTTACTTTAACGCAATTTTATTTATATTATCTTTAATAAAATATATTATAAAAATAATTTTATTATAATAAATATGCTTATAATAACTACCGTTTATTATAAATTATTAAACATTTATCGTAAATATTACATTATTTAACGTTATAATAAAAAACCTTTTTAATTTTTAAAAATATTATAATTAATAAAGTAAAATATAATAAATAATATAAATAATAATAGAAATATTTATAATTAAACCTTTTTAACTTAAAATAAATTAAAAAAAGTTTTAACTTTTTTACCTTTTTAAAATTAACCTTAAAATTAATAATAAAATTACCCGTTTTTATACTTACTTTTTAATAAACCTTTAATCCACTTTTTTCTTATTAATTAAAGTTTTATACGTTATAAATAATTTTATTTATATAAATTTTTATTTTAAAACTTTATATATTATAAATAACCTTGTTTATATAAATTACCATTTCAAGGTTTTATATTTTGTAAATAACTTTTTTTACTTAAATTACCATTTTAAAACTTTATATATTATAAATAACTTTTTTTATTTAAATCACCATTTTAAAACTTTATACTTTATAAATAACTTTACTTAAATAAATTATTATTTTAAAGTTTTATATTTTATAAACAACTTTATTTAAATAAATTACCATTTTAAAACTTTATACCCCGTAAACAGCTTTATTTGAATGAATTACTATTTTAAAGCTTTATACCTTATAAATAACCTTATTTAAATAAATCATTATTTTAAAGTTTAATATATTATAAATTGTTTAATTTATATATATTGTTATTTCTTTTTACTTTACTTTTTTAATTGCCACATAATTGCCTTTTTAACTTAAAAAATTTTATTATTAATTTTAACAAGTTTTCTCCATAATTTAACAGAAATAATTTCAAAAGTCCTATATTTAAATAAGATTTAACTATTAAAAAATAATTTAAGAAAATTTTAATTGTTAAATCTTATTATTATTACTTACGTTTTAAAAAAAATGGTTTAACGTTATTTTAAAAACTAATAATATTTATATATAATATTATGAAAAAAGAAAAGAAAGGTATAAATAAACTATTTTATTATTTAATAAATAATGCCTTAAATTTTAATTTTATACCAAAACACTTACCGTCATTAAAGTTTTTAAAAGAGTTTTTTAATATTAAAATTTATATTAACGTTAATATATTTATTATACGTTATGTTTTTATTAATTTTTATTTATAGTTATATTAAATTATAATATATTTAAATTTATAATTAATAGTATAAATATTACAGCTATATTATATACTTTTTACGGAATATAAATAAAATTTATAATTAAATTTCTTTTTATTTAAAAATTTAAATATTATTATTTTATAATCTTTTAATATTAAATAAATTATTAAAATAGGTTAATAATTCCGTTATTATTTTTATATATATATAAGGTTATAATAAAACGTTAATTATGTTATTTAATTCGTTATTATTTTAACTATTATAATTTCGAATAAAATAAATATAACTTATTCTAATTATTATTAAACAATTTTATTTATAATTAATTTATTTTTTATAAAATTAAGAATATTATTAATATTGTGCCGGCTGATAAACCTGGAAAAGATAAATTTAATGAAAATATTGCGCCGGTTGTTAAACTTAAAAAAGATGAGTTTGGTAAAAATATTGCGCCAGTTGTTACATTTAAAGTAAGTAAATTTGGTGAAAATACGAATGCAAATAATAAAGCTATTATATTAAACTTATTTATTAATAATATAAAATTAAACTATTTTTAAAATTATTTTTAAGGCAATATTAATTTTAATAATATATTATTATTATTTTAAAAATAAGATTTAATAAATATTTATTAAATTTAAATATTGTTTATATAATATATTTTTTTAATAAATTTAACTAAAATTATATGTTATTATTTTCATTATATTTTATACTATTTCTAAATAAAAAAGCCAATTTTATAAAATTTTGTTAACATAAAATTATATATTAAAATTATATATATTATATTATAAAATAAAATAATAAACCTTTTATTAAATATTATAACTTTTATTACATTACTTTAAATACTTTAATGCAGTAATAAGCTAAATTAAATAATAGGTTTTATATTAATAAATAATATTATGATCTTTTAATAAAAAAAGATTTTACCGAAATTTTAAAAGATTTAAATAAATTAAAAATGTAAACCTTTTTAAATAATATATTTTAATTTATTATTAATATTAAAAGCACGTGTTTTTTTTAATACTGTTAATGTAAAAAATACAAAGTGTTTATTTATTATTTTAATATTTTATTTACTTTTATTATATTAAATTTAATTCATTTATATTAATAAAATTTATATTAATATATATTAAAATTTAAACAGTAAAAAACGTTAAACAATTATAAATGAATGGCTTTATTTTAAAAATTATTATAAAAAAATTATTATATTTTTATTTAACATTTTTATTTTAAAATTAAATTATTTTATAATATAATTTTAAAATAAAAATTTAATTTAAATAATTTTTAATTTTAATATAACTAGTAAAATTAAAATAATTTTTATAATTATAAGTTTTATTAATTTAAAAAAAATCTTTTTATTAATATAAAAACCGAAGAGTTTAAAGAATAGTTTAAAGAATTATAAAAATATTGTATTTTTATTATTAACCTTAAAATCTTGAATAATAATTAATTTAATATTATTAACTTTTTTTAATTAATCCTTTTATTACTTCTTTTTTTTAAAATTAATTAAATAATATTTTTAATTATTATTAATATTACTATTATATATTTATATATTATTTTAAAGTTATTAAAATAAAAGAAAATGCGGTTAAAAAATAAGGTTTATTTAAAGTTTAACTTAAATACCGGTTTTTTTTTCTTTACCTTAAACAAGATTTTCCAGTTATAATTAAACAGAAAAATAAAATATAATAATCGTTTATATTTTAAAAAAATAATAATTATATAAATTAATATAATTGCTTAATTTTGCTTTATTAATTTATTAATATAAATATATTTCTTTATATTAATATAAAAATTATTATTAATTATATTATAAAATATTATATAAAAAATAACATTTTAATAATAATATATGCGTAAATAATAAAGGATATCCTTTTTTATATTACTAATTTTAACTTTTTATTTTTATTTATTTTAAAATTGTTAAATAAGTTTATTAATAAAAATAATTATTTTTTTTAAAACTTTTACCATTTGTTATTAAAGCTTTTTTTTATAAAACAATAATAAAGTAATACGTTTTATAAATTATTATTTTTTTAATAAATATTTAAAAATTAGAAATATTATAAATAAAAATAATATTTAAAAGTTTATAATTATATATAAAAAATATTTAAAAAGGTTTTAAAAAATAAAATATATTAATTATTTTAATTTTTTGGAAATATAAAACTTTTATGCTTGCGATCTGTTACATTAATATATTTAAAAACCTTTTACTAAATTTTAAATATTTTATTATTATTTAAGGTATAAAATTATCCGTTTTTATTATTAGTTTGAAATTTTTTACTATATTAAATTTATATTTAATTATTTTTATAAACATTATAATAAATTATTACGTATAAACAATTATATATTTAAAAATTATAAAAAGGTTTATTTATATTATTTAAATATTTATTTCCATTTAACCAATTATTATAACAATATTAATAAAATTAAGTTAAAAATAAATAAGGAAAAGTTAAAAATTATAAACAATATTAATAAAAATATTATATTAAAAAATTGGCATAAAATAATATAGTTAATTTTTAAGCTATATTTTAAAAATAAACCTATTAATTTTTTTAACTATTATAATCTCAATATTAATTACAATTAAATTATTTATATTAAATAATATTATTATAAAGTTTTTATATTAAACAATTATTTAAAAAAATGGTAATTAATTATAACGTAAAAGAAATACCGTTAAAATATTATAATATATTAAATAAAAAATAATATTTAATTTATAATATTATTATTAATTATTTTAAATAAAAGCTATTAAATTACTTTATACCTTTTTTTATTTATTTACAAATTAATAACAAAAACAATATTAACAAATTTTATATAATTAAAATATTTTTATTATATTTATAAACTTTTACGCTAAAATTAAATTTCTTTATCATTTAATATATATTTATTAAAGATATTAATAACCAAATTAACAGTTAAATATTATACTTTTTTTTTTACTTTTTTATTAATAATAATTATAAATTTTTATTTAAAAATCCTGCAGTTTTCGGTTTTATATAACGGCAATTCTATAATATTTATTATATAATAATTAATAAAAAAAATATATTAAGTTTATATTTAATAAATTAAATTAATAAACGTTTATAAAAAGTTTTTTTACAATATTGGAATAAATATTTTATTAATAAAAAAAACTTTTTAACTACCTTTTATTTTATAAAAGCTTTTATATATTATTGCAGTTAGGTTTAAATAAAATAAATAATTTGGTTATAATGCGTATTATTTGTTCGATTATTTGGGATTTTTAACAATTATTTAATAATAATATGGAAAAAAGTAAGCTTTTTTTAAACGAGCGTTATTAAAACTTTATATGGTAAAGATTTTGGTTATTTTTTAATAATTGTTAATATTAAGATATATTTTTAAACTATTTTAAACCAAGGTTATAAACTTTACAAATGCCGTAAAAATTTACTTTATAAAAACCTACGTTATAAAATATAACTAAAAATATATGTTATATTTTAACAATTTAATTATCCACATTATTACTTTTAACAAAAACGTTAATGTAGTAAAAACGGAATAATATTTAATTGGTAACTTTTTTAAATCTTTTTCCGTATATATTAATTATAAACTTATAAATGTATAACGTTTAAAACGGTAGAAAGTTAATTAATAACGTTTAAAGTATTATTTATAATATTTTTTAAACTAATAATAATAACATTTTTAAAGATTTACCTTAAATTATTATGATTAAAATAATTATACCGTTTTTTTTATTTATTACCATTTAACAAAAAGTTATATAATAACCGTAATAAATTAATTATGCTTATTAAACAAATATAATAATATTACGTAATAAATAATAATATATATTATAGGTAATAATTTCTTTTAATTATTTATTACGTTATTATAATATATAAATCTTAAAACGTAATATTTAAAAAAGTTATTTATAATATTTCCAGCCGTAAGTTTACGTTTAAATTATTATATATTACCATATTTTAGGTTTTTACCTTTAAAAGTTTAATATTTAATATACTTTTTAACTATAACCGCATTTATTATAAACTTATATAATTGCTAATAAAAATAAAAATTAATAATTATAAAAATAAATAAACACACGTTTTATAAACACCTTTATATAAAAATTAATAATATAACAATATATAATTTTTATAATATAATTTACTTTAATCCAATTAATATTAATATTTTATTTTAATTAATTATTATATACCTGGAATTTTATTATTTTAACATATTAACTTAAATATATAACTTTACTAACACTTATAAATATAATTAAATTATTTTTTTTATTTTTGTTTTATTTTCTATTATTTTGTATCACATTTTATATTTATACATAATAATAACTTTTAATATACCAATTTTACAATAAATATTTAATTTTAACTATTATATATTACCTTTTTTTATCTTTTTACCAACCGTAATTTTATAGATATTTTTATTATTTTTTATCCAAATTATAAAAACATTTATAAATTATTATTATAATTTATTAATGATAATAAAAGCTTTAATTATAATTTAATTACATATGTTTATTATATTATAATAAATAATATTTAACTTTTAAAAATAAAAAATTAACTAAAAAAAAAATTTATAATTTAACGGCAGAAAGTTTAGTTATATTTACTTATTACTTTTTAAAAAACTTAACGTAAATTAAGTTATTATCCATTTTAATAATAATATTTTTACCAAAAACCTTATTTTTTTATAACAATAAAAAGAATAATAAAATATTATATTTTTATTTTCTTATTTTTATAAATTAATTAATTATATAATAAATTATTTATTTATATTAACTTTTAATTATTAAATATTTCTTTATAATAATTTACTTTTTTTTTAACAAATAATAACCATTTTTAAAATCCTTTCCGGTTTATTAAAAAATAATAATATTTAAAACGCAATATTAAATTGTAATAAAATCTATTAATTAATTAATTTTTATATTTTATTAAAACATACTTATATAATTTTTAATTTTAAAAATATATAGTTTTAAGAAAATTTTATAAAGTTTTATATTAATTATATAAAAGTTAATACTTTAAAAAATTTAATAATATTTTATAAAAATATTTATTATTTATAAAATAAGAAAATGGAAATTATTTTAATATTTAAAAAACACAGAAATATATTATTTAATTAGTTATATATTTAAAAAAAGTTATGGTAATTATAAAAAAATAAAATATTTATATTAAAATTATAAATGTTAAAAATTATATAATATTAATTTAAAATATTTATATATTTATTTTATTTAATCTATCTTTTATATATAAATTATTATATTTTATATAATAAAAAAAATTTGTTTAAAATTTTAATATTTATATAAAATGTTAAATATTTTAAGGTTTAAATTTAAAATACGTTTATAACTTAAATATCTCCGCTTTTACTTTTTTAAACCAATTTAATAAACTTATACTTACTTTTTAAAAAGTAATGTTTATTTTAAATTAATAAAAATTATTATTATTATTTTATTAATAATTAAATTATAAATTTTAACTTATATAATAATAAAAGTAAAAAAGATAATAAAAACGAAGAAAAAGTTAAAAAAGATATTTATTGATATTATTTTATTAGTAATTAAATTATATATCTCGATTTTAATAATAATAAATATTAAAAAAATAATAAAAACAATAGAAATAACAATAAAAGTATATTATTTAACGTTATTAATATATATGATAATTAATGTATTAATTAAAAACGTTAATAATTTTAAAATTTTAACAGTAAATTTATTTTTCCCTTTTTATAATTTTTTATTACCTTTAATAATAACGGTTAAAACAATAATAAAATTTCATCGACGGACAGTCGCAAGCTCCTGATCCGTCTCGAAATTTTGTTATGGGAAGTGGGGGCCAAAAGGGGGGGGGCGGGGGGGGGGCAAAAAAAAAAAAAAAAAAAAAAAAAATGGGCGGGAAAAGTTTGCGGATGGAACCC